>NC_056739.1:962039878-962085778 GCF_019279795.1 Protopterus annectens
AGATAACTGCTGGTATAAAACGAGCCGGGTCTATATTAGATCACCGAGTGCTTAAAAAAGTGAACGGTGATTAATCGACCCTATGTAAGCGAAAGCTTACAATTTCGAACTGTCAGAACAGCGATTTTTTTTCCTAGGGAAAAAAATAGCTGTTCCAACAACAACCAAAACAAAAAAACATACTTTAAACATTACATTACATTAAGTGGGGGGCTTCACACCCCCTCCTACTTAAATATGCCAACTCCGAGACCTCACTACAGTGCCGAAAACAGCAAAGTAACGAAGCGGCCAAGCAAATTCTTTCCCAGGGAAAGAATTTGCTTAAAAGCCGCTTCGATATTTTGCCATTTCAGGCTTTTGAGTTCGACCAAGATGCATTTGAAAGAATGCATCTTTGGTCTTCTAATAGGGAACCAAATGAGCCCAGCCATATATGCCTCATAAATATTTATGGCTAAAATATAATATCACATGATGTGTAGTGCATTAAACTAGTCAAAATAACAATTTGACATGCAATACAGCTCCTTCCCTGCCTATCAAATGTATTAAAAAGCACACACATCCAACATTAAGTGCATGTTTTACACTGCAGGTCAGTAATAAGCCCCCCTTCTTCTTAGTCTTCTAGTGAGTGAGGTAGGAATTTGCCAGGGATTTACCAATAAACAAAATATGACACTGAAGGTATTACCAAATGCATATTTCTTTACAAAGTATGAGCTCTGGGGGGAGGGTGCTCATAAGGAAGTATCAAATTAAATGAATAACCTTCCCAAAAATTAATCATACTTATTTGTTAATTGTTATGCTACTAAGTGGGAAGATTCCAGTTGTTGCCAGTTCATTTCAGATTTATACCCAATGTCAACAAGTCATATGTACTAATCCTACTACTCATAATGTCATATACTCAGCCATATAATTAATATCTACCTCCCTCCTATTTAAATATTTCTGTACTTTACAGCACGATGCTGTAGCAAACATTGTTCCTCCTAAATACAAAACATCTATTTTAATACTCTCACTAAATAACACCAAACATTACAGCTCAGATACCTATAAATCATAATGTGCATTTTAATAAAAGTCTTTTTCTTTCAACTTCATAATCAAAGCACCAGTTTGTAAACAGTGTCACTATTTTTGCATTATGTTCTAGAATCAAACCAGAAATAGCTATGATTGAGGTTAATTACATCAGGGAAGAGCTGTGCTGATACCTGACCCAGCTTTCTTCACACAAGACTTGTACTTTATGAAAACATCCTGTACAAAAGCTTAATAAACAGGAGACACACACAGCAGCTCAAGCAACAAGGGCATTGAAACAAACAAAACAGATAACAGAACTGCACCTCTTTTTTGCCATTCAGCAGTACAAACACCTTCTTGTTCACCGTTTATAGTAACATTAAAATGCCTGCCATTCTCACACAGTCCATCCACTTATAAACGTATTCTTCATCATTCTGGGCATCTAACACACATCAGTTATCTTTTAATAAAGCATAGAGAAATTCTATGGAGACAATGTTCCCCACTGCAGAACAAGGAAGGGTGCTCCTAACATTGGTGGACATTCAGCTCTGGCAGTATCACTGATATGACATTTTCTGTAATAGTTGGACAGTTCAAGATCAGAGGGTAGCTTAATTATTAAATTAATATCCCACTTGTCAAGAATTACATGGTTGGGGATATTCTACCTCAGTGTATGCAAACATCAAGTAATATACTATTACTTGCATGTGATAGTATATTTTTGGGGGGTAATTCTTGGTGGTAGCTAACAATCTGCTACGTACTTGTATCCTTCACTTACTTTCAGATCTGTATGCCTGACCAGCTGGCTTACTCCCTGGACTGGATCCGCCAGATGAGCCAGGAAGTTGGTGGAGAACAGTTTTATCATAGCAAGAAATAGCATACCAGGATGTCATGGCCTCCTGTCTACCATCCACACTACTCACAGTTTTTTTTCTGTATGCCATGACCTTTCATCTGTGTACTTAGCACAGTTAATTCTTAAATAGATTAGTAATAGAACCAGAAAGCTGAAGTTCATAACTTCTGTGGCTCTGGTGTTGCCTCATTCAACCTTAAATAAATAAACTAAATTATTATCAGCAGAGATAGAATACGGACCAAACATTACCAGCCCAAAGCATCTGCATATTTCAATACTATAGAATTCTAATAAATTGAGGCAAAAAGCCAAGCAAACAGCATACATGGAATTACAGCCAAGGTTAGATGTATATTTTCCTAAACTTTTCTGAAAGGACTCAATCACGTACAATACCAGGGTAAATACTCTATATACCCCTTCTACAATCACCACTGTGTGTGATTAAAAAAATTAGAGATTTTTTTTTCCTGAAGCTAATAAAATTAGGCCATATTCTCAAGGCAGGACATCCATCTGAATCCAGTTTTGGCCTTACTAAAATAAGCATATGACAAGTGAGAAAACTTGCATTTAAAATTAATGAGACTGGTTCAGCTGGCTCAGATCTCCTCCCACCAAAAATCTAAATCTCACTGCCTACCTCATTGCTATCCCACACAAATACTTTAACAGGAGTTTTAGGGCAGAATGTGTGTCTTCTTGCTGGGGAAGTAAGTTTCCTCAGTCCTCTTGCTGCCTAAAGGTGGGTCATCATCTGTGACGCACAACTTCAGATCCATGAGTATTTGGAGTACTTTGGTTAAAATCTTCCAAAAGATGATATATCTCCACCTATCCCAATTAGTTAGATCGACTATAATATTCAACGGGTCACCATTCAGATATTTATAAAAGGTTACACTTAGGTAACACTGCTCTATTACTATCTCAAAGTATATCCATGAAAGAATGGACAACGGTTGTGTCAAAACCTGTCTTGTTCTTTGACCTATCCAAGTCACCTGATACTAACAGTCATAACTACTTTATACCAAGGCTTGCCTCTCCAGAACCTAATACTGACACTCTCAACTGCTTCAGCAGCTACCTAAATAGCTGTAAATAAAAAAGACAAAGGCAAATCAGACTGTTCTAATGATT
The DNA here is from genome assembly GCF_019279795.1 of Protopterus annectens. NCBI lineage: Eukaryota > Metazoa > Chordata > Ceratodontiformes > Protopteridae > Protopterus > Protopterus annectens. The sequence continues at coordinate 962,042,937 of NC_056739.1, forward strand.
TTATACTGGGTACTCTACAGCCTATATCATCTCCCTGTATCTCCCATGTCCCAAGTTCACAGGGTTTAGTACACAAACAATACCGTGCTACCATCCGAAGCCAAGTTTTCTTTGCTCTCACATGCCAAGCTACAAGAGGGAATCATCCCACTTTGAACACTGGTTCATGCTTAATATAGGAAAAGAAAAGCACTCATTTTCTGCCATAGCTGCTATTTTGACACTCATTCTCCTGTCCTGCTTGTAAAACAAATGAACAGCTGGGTATTGTTCGTCATGACATGCTACTACTAGAAACAATCAACTGTTGGGTGGTGTCAACCAAATGGTCAGTTTGCTCTAACCAACCCTAGAAGCAAAAGTATTGTTCTCTAAATTCTCCATTACAGTGTCTTTCTCATAAGCCTTTCCCTAACTAATACCGCTTAACCTACAAAATGGGTACAAATAAGACAAATTCAGTCTTATAGTTCCCATCCAGAAGCCATCATTGTGATGTTTCCAACAGACTGAGTTTGGTTTGTTTGCTTCTGCATCCATTCTTCAGTCCTTACCTTCACTTAAAGCCATCACTGCAATGCTCCTTCCTTCACTGGTATTCTCCAGGCAGGAGAAGTCATTCACAAACTATAGACTTCTGAAACACTCTGGAATTCACTATCAAAATGGTGGTGGCACTGTTCTCCAACTATCTTGGTGGCAATCTGCTCCTAGACATTAGATACAACAATAATATCCTGGATTTTAAGAATAAAATACTTTTATTAGCCTCCATTAAGGAATTTGCCACAACAGCTACTCACAAAATGGTGCCTTCTCTATAGCCAACTTTCAACTCCATTTTCATCTCATTTACTGATTTCAACAACTTGCCAGCATTTCCCTTCATCCCTCTTCAAAACTACTATCACAGACTCACTAGTTATTCTCTGGACTACAAAATGCAGTTATCTAAACTTTTTAATAATATGTGTAATTCTTGTGCTATTACAGTTCTGTACATCAACTACAATTTGTCTTGTTTATACTGTACATTTTCAATAACTTAATTGCCAGCATGTGCAGCACTGTAGGTTCTTACATCTTCAATTGCATTTTTAAATACGTATTTTAAATGTTCCCTCTGTTTCAAACTACCCCATAAAAACTGCATGGTCTATTCCTCTCCCTGCTCAAACCTTAACATGCTTAATGTTACATGTCTTCCTAGGCCCCACAGCAGTGTTTGCATATTAACTTATTATATATTACCTTATATAGGTGGAAACTGCTTAATAAATTCTCTTTTGTTCTTTTAATACAATGTCTATTTCTTCAGAGAAGCTTTCTCCAGTCCTTCTAATAGCCCAAAACCAATATGGGTGACCCAGATAGTAAACATTTAATAAACCTGATAACATCTCTTAAAATTATAACAGCTGGTGACAAAGAGGTGTTTTTACTAATGACATTTGCAGCCCAGTTAGCTTGACCCCCATGCTGAGCTAATAAACCACACCAGATAGCCACTGCAATTAGTTTATTATGATCACAACAAGCAACAGATCATAATAATAACTTCTTATGTTGTGTTTCAATAATGCAAATCATGTTTCCATTAATATATTCCCTTATATAAAGCCAGTTGGTGTAACCCCACCTGTGCCAGCCCTTCAAACCTGCCTGAGTGGCATACATTAAGCCTCTTGGATTTATGTTGCATGCAAATCAAACAAAGGCATCATCATCTTCTCCCCCTACCAGAAGCATTGTGAGAGGCAGTCTAGTACATAAGATCCAAATTTATATGCCCCACCAGCCCTAACAGGAGGCCAATGCAGACTAAGAGGGGATAAGTTGGGGGGGGTTAGGCCATGATCCTGCCATAGGACATGTGTTAACCTTCAACAGAAAGGGAGGGGGAGGGGATCAGCTAAGCTGAATGCAATTTAAAGTTTGAACCAGACTCAAGGACAGATGCTCTCCATGCTCTTCTCTGAATGGTAATGTCATTTGAGTGGGCTTTTTAAATGTTTTCTTAATTAATTAACTTATTATGTTGTCTGATGAAGGTTGCACATTTGAAGTGCGACCGAAAGCGCTTACACTTACTGGTTCGTGATCAAAGAAGTTTTTTTTACTACAACCTTGCCTTTTAATACTTGTTTGGTTTTGTTTATGGTTTTCAATATACATGATGTATAATGTTTGTAAATGTGAACGCATTGATATGTCTTGTTTACTTTTACATAAATCGAAGTTTGCATATGTCACAAGAGATATTTTAATAAAGGTTTTTTTTTTTATTAAAAAAAATTGCCAGAATTATTTACCATTATAGCAATGTGCCTTTAAGGAATTAAAAATCCACAACTCCACAGTCAATCAATATTTAGTGACTTCATTCTTCAGTGATATTGACTTCATTCTTCAGTGATTTGTCAGAAATAAAAAAATATGAAGAACAAATCAAGTATGCAAAAGTTTAAACAGGGAAAAGATATATTTCAATAGCTGTAGGCAGGCTTTAATATCACAAGATTAAAGTGCTTCATGTTCTTACAGATAAACAACCCACTGACTAATTCCCTGCTGTTGTGATGCACAACTTGAGTAAAAGCTTCAACAGCTGGAAGCAAGAGCTGCCTGAATAACTTGCCACCCCTCCTCAAGTTACGTATTGGCAGGAAGCGTATTTGCCATTTGATACATAGATAATACCTCCTTTGATATCAGGAATACAAATCCTCATACAGTAACCACATCAGTTGCTGCACTGTCAAAATAAAAGAAAGTCACAAGACAAACGACACATGATACCAGTCATTCCAAGCACCCTTCAATGCTGCTAACAAATTTCTTGACTAACTGCCTGCACCACTAGTCATCAGACCCATCCCTTGATTATACATTGCCAACACAACTAGTTTAAATTCAAGATTTCTGACATTGTTAACTTTATAATTGTAATATTAGGATGACTTGTCCCCGATCTTCCTCATTATTATATTATATTATATTATATTGTATTATATTATAAATAGTGAAGTACATTCATTAACATTTAACTTGGGACTGTAAAGCTAGTTAATCAAATAACCTTCAAACCTATAGTTTAATTGCAGACAATTCACATGCAACTTATATTAATTAGCTTGATATAATTAAAAGATAGGCTGAAGTGGTGAAGCTACGGCTTGGTCACCAAAGACAGAGCTAAGTAGCAGTGTGGCATGAACATCACAGAAAAAAATCTTCAAAAACCTCCTAATGGAAGGTATAAACAGCTTCACGGCCCCCTCCCCCTCCACAGAACTGGCACATTTGTAATACCTACACCAAATTACTATGCCAGCATTTATATAGCTGCATGGAGACAGAAATACCCTACCCAACAGGACAAAATCCTCCTCCTGAAGGAAGAGTAAAACTGTCTGGTGGGCATCTGCAATAAATAAACTCTATAGTAAAAGGAAAAAATGCTGTCCAGGACAAAGAAGGAGAAGGTGCCTTATTGGAAGCAGTCTCTTCTTAGCCTGAACAAGCAAATAAGTGCACTAGTGAAATCCTCCAAAACAAACTTTGAGTCCAAACTGGACACATCTACTAAAGACAATCATAAGGCTTTCTTCACATAAGTCCGCAATCTAAAGGTAAGCTCCCAGATCTGTTCAGAACTGGTGGTCAAGGACAGCACATACACAGATGCCGTACATATATAGCCAACCTGCTGGCAGACAGCTTCCACCCCCCCATCAGTAAATCAGGACATCCCCAGCACCTGCCCCCTCCCCTTATCTCTAGGTAGCAAGTCATCACTGCCCTCTCAAAGGTAAAAAATACAGCCTCCATGGGACCCAATAACATCCCAGACTGCATATTACATGAACTCAGGTAGGAACTCACAGCACCATTAGCACCCTATTCAACCAAAGCCCGAGTACCGGCTTCATCCCAGCCAAGTGGAGGACAGCCACTGTCATTCCCTTGCACAAAGGTGGATTTGTCCACCAATCCAGGAATTTATAGACCATCAGCTTAACTAGCCTGCTCTGCAAGGCCATCGAGCAGATAATCATGGATCTCATTAACAAGGACATTGGCAACCTCCAAACACTCAATCCCGCACAGTTTGCTTTTGTCAAGCAGAGGACATGCCTGTTAAATTTGGTCGACTTCTTTAAGACAGTCACCAAAGCCGTGGGTGAGGGAAAGATGGTGCACATCGCCTTCCTTATCCTGGCCAAAGTCTTCAATACTATTCCCCACTCAGGTATAATAGATAAACTCTATCAACTAGGCATCACTCCATATGTTACCAGATGGGTAGCAAACTGGCTCACTGACAGAACCCACCTAGTCAAAATGGGGAAGCCACCTCAAGCAGTCGACCCATAATGAGCGATGTACCCCAGGGATCTGACTTGGGGCCTATATTGTTTGGGAAATACTTTTCTGAGGTGAAAGCCAAAACCAGTGGGCTATAGCTGACCAAGTCTACAGATGACTTCAAGCTGAGTGCTGTCATCAATTCCCCTAGTGATGTGGATATCCTCCAAGAGGGTCTCACCCAAACAAATGACTGGTGCCACAAACATGGCCTCAAACTGAATGCCAAAAAATGCATCATCATCCCCTTTGGGAAGGGTGACGTCCCCACAAATTATCACATTAATAACAAGGTGCTAAGCATGTAATCAGTCATGAGGGACTTGGCACACAGGTTGATTGTAAACTGTCCTTTGACTACCATATTGCCTCCGTTGTATGAAAAGCTTTCTACACGGCTCACCTCATAAGTAAGGGTATCTCATCCAGGGACAAGGTGGTCACAACATCCCTGTATTCTTCCCTTATAAGGCCCATTACTGAGTACAATGCCCCTTTCGGCATCTATCTCACAAAGCACATGTAGCAGTTGGAGAAACCACAGAGGTCATCTACCCTACACAGATAGGCTAAAGCCCCTGTTACTCAGTCTCCTACAGAGTCCTCAGAGGCGACTTCTGTCTGCCATACAAAGCAATCTCAGATCCCACCTTGTTGGGACTGCTGCAAATCTGTAAGTCAAGCTCCACTCGAGTAACCCACACACGTAACCTCAACCTGGTCTGTGACATCAATAGGACTTGTTGACAGGACATATTTGTGTCCAGAGACTCCCCCTTCTGAGGAATAGACTCCCACTCCACATCAAACAGAGTACCTCATTACATGGACTAAATTCCTGGCTAAGCTTGTAAGGGCCTCAAAGCCAATAGCCTAGTGACTTATTTATTTGTTTGTTTATTTATTTAACATTTGTTTACCAGGGAAATCCAACTAAGCTGGTTGCCAATTTTTAGTGGAGGCCCAGGGAGAAAAGCTCTACATTAAAATCACAATAGGACACCTACTAGCACAATACAAAAGTTAACAAAGACATCAAAATTACACTAATTATGAAATTATACAAATCATAGAATTTAGCATTGTAACAAGTGGAACTGCCACACATAAAATTTGACAATTAACATTGTCAAAGGTCAAGTTACAATTAGTTTGTAAAAAGTTCAATTTTCCAGAGAGAGAAAGTAGATAGAGAAATAGTGAAGGAAAAGCTAAGGAAAAGACAAGCAGATTCGGCCTGGTGAGGAGCAGAAGCATATCCAGTTGTCAATGAGATAGCTCTTTAGAAGGTTTTTGAAGTGAGCTGGGTTGAATGTGTTTTCTAGGGACTGAGGGGTAGAGTTCCATATTTTAGAGATGATAGAATATAAAAAGAGTCTCAAAGCTGTTGTTGGATTTTATAACTGTTATCAGTATTGTGTTAAAGGATAATAGGATCCTGCTGCAGTGGTGAATTTGTACTAGGTTCTGTAAGGCTAGATTCTTTTGTCTGGAAGGTAGACTATGGAGTGGGTTAGGAAAAGTTGGTTTAAGGTTAGGAAGTTCTAGCCATTTGAGTTGTTTCAGGGCAAGACAATGAAACGTTCTGTATGGCAGGTTGGCAGCAAATCAGGCTACCTTGTGGTAGCACGATACAAATTTAAGTCAGTTTTCATGATGTTTGTGAGTATGGGAGAGGCGTAGAACAAGGTGAATAGAAGGTGGGTCCTGGTGATTGCTTGGCTGGAAGAGTTGATTAAGTAAAGCTTTATTCTATAAAGAGAACCTAATTTGATGTGGGTCTTTTTGATGGTCTGTGAAATGTGCTTGACAAATTTTAACTTATCATCTATAATGATACCTAGTATCTTAGCTTCTGAGATGGGTTAATTTAGGGTGTGACTGGATGAGGTGATTTTAAAGTTTTGGTTAAGGGAGTTTGTTTTGTGGTAGTTGTTGGGAAACAGCATTAGTTTGGTTTTGTTGGGATTTAGAATGAGTGGGTATTTATCTAGGAAAGATTCAACGGCATTAAAGGCTTTTTGGGTAACTTCTTGTAGTTGTGATAGGGTAGGTGCGGTGCAGATGACAGTGGAGTCATCTGCATACTGTATAATGGCAGCATGGTTAGTTGCTTTATGCAGATTGTTGGTGAGAACTGTGAAGAGCAGATGCCCAAATATTGAGCCTTGTGGCACACCTATGGATATGGGAAGCAGAGAGGAGAGGTTATTGTTCCATTTGACTGCTTGATGGTAGTTAGAGAGATAATTATGGAACCAGAAGAGGGCATTTTTAGATATGTCAAGGGCTGCAAGTTCTTGTATGAGCTGCTCATGGGACACTGTGTCAAATGCCTTTGACATATCTAGAAATATTGAGGCAACCATTTAGCCATTGATATTTAGTTGGTTAACAGTTCTGGTGAATTTGAGCAGGGTGGTGGTGGTACTATGGCCTTATTGAAATCTGTGTTGTGTGTTGGAAATGAGTTTATTGGTTACAAGGTGCTGCATTACTTGTGAGTGGATGCATTTTTCTAAAATTTTAGAGTGGAGATAGTATGGATATAGTCTGGAGTTGGTGAGTTCTAAGGAGGCGGCCCCTTTGTGGAGAGGAATAACATAGGAGATTTTCCACAGTTTAGGTAAGTACTGTTCGACAGATCTATTGATTAGTATTGATACCAGGAAACAGATGACGTCAGCTGCTGATCTGAGATACTCACTTGGTAGCTTGTTGGTGGCAAATTTTACCTGTTTGGATGGGTTGAGGGGATAGTGAGGTATGGGAGCCACAAGAAGTAGGAAGGGTGATTTGATGTGGACTAATTTTGTTTTTTAAAAGTGAGAGAATGCAGTTTATGAAAAATGAGTTGAACTGGGAAGCTATACTTTCTTCTGGGTTTTTGGAATTTAGGGATGGGATGGAAGTTTGTCCTGGATGTATAAGGCATTTGACAGATCCCCAGAACGTTTGTGGGAAGTGCTGATGCTTGTGCGGCATGGTTGTATAGTACCTTTTTTGTCTGCTTTGATTTGTTTTCTTGCAATCATTTCTTAAGTGGTGGAAGCTGTCGAGTGAGGCTTTGGTTTTGTCAGGCAGATGTTGATAACAGAGTTTGTCTCTGTTTTAGTAGTTGTTTGGTTTCTTTTGTAAGCCAGGAGGAATAATTAGATGTGGATCTTATGTGTCTTATAGGGACCAGTGTGTTTAGTATATCTAGAAATTTGTTGTTGAAGTATTTGATTGCTGCATCTAGTGGGAGGTGTTTTAATGGGGATCAATTACAGTTATGCAGTAATTGTTTAAAGGTGTCTGTGGAGAAATGTTTTGTATCGTGTATTTGTTTGTGTGTAGTAGTTCTTGTAGGTGAGTTATGGTGCCTTAGAAAGAAGGTTAGTAGGTGGTCACTTAGGCTGTCTGGTAGACAACCTGAGTGATGGATTAGTGAGGGTTTATTAGAGAGGGTCTAGTCAAGAATACATTGCTTGTTGCTGTTTTTGTCAACTCTAGTGGGTGTATGTTATCAGCTGGGTGAAACCATGTAAGCTTATGTAATTGGAGGGGTTTTCAGAAGAATAGGTTTGCTAATCAATATTAAAATTCCCAACTAAGATTGTTTCTTGATTAAATGTAGCTGAGGCCCATGAAAGTAGGTGTTCTACAGTGCAGGGGTTGTTGTTTGGTGGAATGTATACTGCTATTATATATGTTTGTTATTAGTGATTTTTAGATGAGAGGCTAGTAGTTCAGTGTTATCTAGAGCTGGGACATTTACCTGTAATTTCTCAAAGTTGAGAGAGTCTTTATATATAATTGCTACTCCTCCACCCTGTTTTGTTGCCCTATCTTGTCTAAGGATATTACAGACAGGGGTTAGGATCTCATTGTTGTTTTATGTGAAGTTTAAGCCAGGTTTCAGTTAGGACAGCAATGTCAGGACTGTACAGTGATAGGGTAGCATGAAATTCATGTATTTTGTTTAACAGGCTTCTGAAGTTTACATTAATTAGGAGGACGTCTGACTTTTTTTTGGACATATTGAGGAGCAGAGGTGTGTATGGCTTATTTGTTGGTTTGAGGTTACTATTTATAATGGCTGAGTTTTGTGGGGTGCGAGGTGGGCCAGGGTTAGGGTGTATGTCTCAGCATAATTAAAGGTTTGTTTTTTTGTAAGATGATGGGGGAAAATGTTTGGTGGGGATTTGTGGGGTTTGTAGTGAACTAATTGGAGGAGTAATAGAGTAGAGGCATCTGTATGAGAATAGGTCAGTATAGATGGAGTTGTAGAAATGGGGTGCTATGTAGAAGTTGGAGTAGACAGATGAGGTTCTGTGGTTGGGCAGGCAGAGGATTTTAAGTAGGTAAAGGCATGGTGATTAGGTAGGTAAAGAAGAGAGCAGATAGTAGTGGGAGGAGTATGATGGGAAACAGTATCATGTTTTAGTGCTGGCCTTGATATAGAGGGAGTGGTGCTAAGAGATACGGAGGATGAGAGATGGATGTATGTGAGGCTAAGTGACAAGGGATATGGTGATGGGAGGGGCTAATAACTAGTATTATACAATGATGATGTGGTAAATTATGACTGGTTGGTGTTAAGTGGTAGGTGTGGCTTGGATGGAATAAATGTAATTGATGTTGGCGTGAGTGGGAACTTCCTATGAAAAACTGTTAATATCCATTCACTTTTTTATTTTTTAAACTCACCAGCTAGGTCGCTGACAGATTACTCAACAAAAAGGGTGAATAATATCCTTAGGACATCGATAAGCCATGCAGCATTGGGAATTAGCCATGCCAACCACAGAGTGGCAAAAATTAAGGCAGAGAAAGCTTAAATACTTCCCTAAACCTTGCCCAACATAGCCAGCTCAGCGAATGGAAAGATGCTTATTCGCAAGCACCTCTTAAAGATTGGTAGCAAAAATGCCCAACTAATTGATGTCAACAGAGCTGTAGGCAGAATTTTAAAGTACTTTTGTGTTATCTTTTGATAAAATTACACAGATGTTTCTGAAATAGTTACATTCTGTCGAAATTCACATAATTAACCAATAGCTCATCTGCTATGGACTGGATTTGCTACTCATTTGTTAGAATAATAGAGGAATAAATGATAAATTCCTATTAGAGAGACACTGGTAAGCCTAATTAATTCTGTAAAGCAATTTACTGGTTTGCATGTGCAAGTCAGCATGAAGATGCATAACTAGGCTTATTAATAGTTCCCCTGTACATTAAAATAGCAGTACTATCAGTTGCTTAGTGCTTTTCAGTCTTTAACATTTTTTCAACAAATAGTTCTTAATCAACAACATTCAATTTAAACACAACAGGCACACTCCTGGAACTGTATTCAGAAAAGCACTGCTGCAAAGTAAAGAGGACTTGCTTACACAGAAGCTACTTCCAACCATCAGCAGACTCCACACCCCAAGCTTGCCTGCATATACTAACTACACTGTTTCTGTTATATTATAGGCACTTTACAATTCGTGGTCATGTAGTTTGTTAAGCAGCCAGTCTGGCTACAGTCCAAAAATCTAAAAACTGGCCATATATTGGCTGAGACAAAATCCTGTATTGTTTTAATGTGCACAGTCAGGTGACGTGTTTTAATGTGCACAGTCAGGTGACGTTCATTGCCTAAAAGTGCAGTTGGAGCCTTGTGAAAGTAACATGACTCATGATCTATGCCACATCAGTGAAGTACTGTTGAAATACTACTACTTAATAAACAGTGACAAATTCAGGCATATATTAAAAAAGTCATGTTTCAAGGTGTCCACACAAAATAAAAGCAAAGATGAATTCTAAGACTGAGCCTTTTCTTAGTACAATTTCAATTAATATTTACCTCCCAGCTATACAAATTTACTTCGGCTATGAACAGACACATATGTAAATTAATAAACCCGAGACCAAAGATATAGAAATCTTAAATAGCAGGAATTTTCTCAGAAGACTACAGCAAACATTGATAGTGTAAGCAAATGGTCAAGGGGAAATTTTCTAGTTAAGAAAATTTCCCCCATAACATATAAAACTTTTCAAAGCAGTCTTACCAACCAAATACATTTTTCAGTAACATGAAACCAACAGATAAAGTTGCTTACACTAAGTTGTGTCAGCTAGAAAAAAGTTAAAATGTAATCAAAAATATACTTACCTTAATAAATACAAATGACCATCAACATTAAACTGCTCTGGGTATATAAATGAAAATTATGCTGCAAACTTTCAGTACTTTTGCTGGTCTCTAAGGAACAGATACCTATCTCTGTTTTACATGTAGCAGTAAGACTTGGACCGAGTCTCTTAAATATAAAGAAAAAAGTGCAGGAACAGTAAGCACAGTGAAGGCTGCTTCTTTTCAGATGTTAAATCCTGCAGTGGGAGGTCTTTCAGCATGTAAGATTACAGAGAAAGGCATTTTAGCATGCATGCCTTTTGACCTTTGTTCTCTTGCTCAGTAACCAACATCTTATTGCTCTGAAGCTGGGGTTATGCAACTACATCTGACAGTCTGAGGAAGCAGTATGTGAGATTTGCCTTTTGGAGAGTTGCTTGTGGTGGTTGTTATGTGTGTGTGTATAATTTGCTGTGCCACTGCTATGAGTTCTATTACATTATGCTGGCTTTGCAGGCACTGCTCTCAGCAGTAAAACACTGAACAGAATGTAATAAGTTATCTGTAAAGTTTACTGTATGGTTAAAATGTGCCAGTTTATACTTACAAACAGTTTTGGTGACAATTCAATGTGATTTAGTTGTTTACATACAATTTTTAATTAAACTGTTAACACACTGAATATATGATAAACTCGTTATGGACCGAGGCATTTTTTGTGATATTCATTCTGATGATAGAAAGTGCTTTGCTGTTCAGAGGTACCTCTGTGATGGTCTTCAACAGCTATGCCTCTTCGGGAGTTATTTATGACTGTAATACTGCCAGTCCCACTTCTGCAACCGAATCTTTCTGAACTCTTTGTGGACCTGCGCTCACATTTACAAATGTCATAGATATGTGGTCAACATTATTGGTCAAAATACTTACAAAAATCTTAGCCATTATACTTTGCCATCCCATATATTCAATTGTGCACATCAACATCTTCAGTTTGCAAATTCTCAGTTGCATAATCCATTAATGATGAACAGCTCCTTTTAACACATTAAACTGTGCTAAGCAACAGCACTATTTGTTTGTACTTCTGATGTAATATATCCCATAACTTGTATAAGAATATTAAAATTATTAAGCAAATACATTCTTTGTTGTATTAAGACATGGTTTTTAATGCAGTTTTTGTTTAAATACGTTCATTTAATATAATAATAATAGCTACATCTGAATCAACAACCGTTATGTCACTAAGTTCATTACTTTTTATATTTACTTCTGCTTTACTCAATATACAATGTATGTTTCATTGTTTCTGCTGCAGCTTATGTACTTTGTTTATAACTTATTCCAACTCCATCTACTGAATGAAGACTCCATCTGTTACACTAATTATAGCCTTTTGTATCTTTTTTTCAAAACATTTTTTCAAAATATTCTAATAAATCTGAGTATGCATCTGTTTTGAATAACATGCTTTCACATTTGAGATAAAATAAATATTGTACAATATACATGACAAACAATTCAACCTTGCCTCTGTTGTAATATGTAAAGTCACTACATAGTTCTGTTAATGTCACCCACCACATTGTGGACCTAAAGAATGAGTAACCAACATTCCCACATTTAATCTGGGATGGTACAGTGAAGCAGTGGTTAGCGTTGTTGCCTCACATCAAAAGACTCTCTGGTTCGATTCTCGGCTTGTATGCCTTCTATGTGGAGTCTGCATGTCCTCCCTCCATTCACTTGGGTTTCCTCTGGATGCTCCTGTTTCCTTCTACATTCCAAAGACATGCATCTGGAGAGTTTCTCCCATGGCCTCTGCTAAAAATGAGATCTGTTCCAGTCAGCCTTTCCCAGTAAAGAAATATAAAATAAGTAAATAAATGCAACTTCTGAACAGTACTAGTTCATACTAGGCTATCAGCCCTACGGCCTATCCAAGCCTAGCCATAACAATTCCCTGGCTATTTCTTCCCACAATAATTAGTTCCCTGGACCCTGTCTAGCAGGTAGACTGATGTGATCCCTGGGGTGAATTTCTTATCTCCCATCCAATCATCAAGTTTCCTTTTGAAGAGGGTCAAACAGGCATTCTGCTTGACATGTATGGGCAGTCTATTCCAGAGTATGGGGAGTCTCTGGGTCAGGAACCTATCCCTCCAGCATGTTTTTTTCATTGTGGTGACAAGGTTTAGATCCCTGGAGCATGTGGCTCTGAGGGATTGGGATTTCTTTAAGTGTAGCAAACAGCTCTGGGTTTGACATGGCCTTGTATGTTAAGCAGAGATCACCTCTGAGTAGACGATATGCAACAGAGTATAGCTGGAGTTTTTCAGACGGTCAGCATAGGGCATCTGCTTTAGGCCTGAGATTCTTTTAGTGAGGTACTTCTGCGGCCTTTCCAGTTGCTGCAGATGTCTTGAGAGGTACATACCAAACTGGGCGTTGTATTCTATAATAGGTCTAATGAGGGATGAGTACAGTGGGACAATGACCTCCTTTTTTCTGGATGAAAAGCCCTTAGTGATGAGGTGTGCCACATAGAAGGATTTCCTGACTGTTGTGACGATGTGGTTATCAAAGGTGAGACCACTGTCCACTTGTGTCCCTAAGTCTCTTATCACACTTTCGGTGTTTAGTGTACTGCCACTTATATGGTAATTCACGGGTACATGTTTTTTACCTAAAGGGGATAACTATACATTTCTTGGCTCGGGTACCAAGCATCCGTTTCTGTAAGGCCCTTTTGTAGACTATCCACATCATTTGGGGATTCAATAATGGCTCCCAGTTTCAGTCATCTGTGAACTTTGTTAGCCAGAGTCCCTTAGTGTTGGTCTATACTTCAGAGAAGTAGATGCCAAACAAGAGTGGTCCCAGGAATGAACCCTGAGGTACTCCACTTGTCACTTGTCTGGAGCTGGATTTGGAGTTGGCTACTTTTACAGTGTGGGTTCTGTCAGTAAGTCAGTGGGCAACCCATCGAGTGACATAGGGATTAATGCCCAATCCCTATCTATGATTCCAGAGTGGGGGGTGGTGTCGAAGGCATTGGCGAGTTCCAGATAGGCTGTGTGGACAACCTTACCCTCGTCCACAGCTCTGGAGCCTGATTTGAAGAAGTCAATCAGGTTCAGGAGACAAGATCAGCCCTTCACAAACCCAAACTGGGTGGGGTCCAGTGTTTGAATGTTTCCAATGTGTTTGTTTATAAGTTCCATGATAATATCTTCCATGCCCTTGCAGATCAGGCTCGTCAGACTAATGGGGAAGTAGTTCCTAAGATTCAAGGTGGATCCCCTCTTGTGGAGTGGGATAACTGCAGCTGTGTGCCACTCAGTGGGCATGAAGCCTGAGGTGAGGCTATGATTAAACATGACACTTAGGTGAGATGCCAGTTCATTTTGTAGTTCATGAAGTACACAGCCCAGGATGTCGTCTGGTCCCATGGATGCTGTATCCTTAGTTTTTTCCTGTAGTCTTAGTCCTTTCCTGCTCCTATGTTATTTTTTAATGTTTTTAAATATTTTTTTTATAACAAACTACTAACTACTGGCAGTACTTGAAATGATTTAATATTTCACTTATAACTTGTTCTTTTGTTTTTGACCAGGACTCAAGTCTCTGTATTTAGTGTGTCTGTCTGAAGATGTAAGTGACAACATAACAGACCACAAGACACTGAACCATAATAATTTCTTTGAGACTTTATATTTCATTGCCTGTTTCCTTGCTGTAATGTGTACATTGAAAATGATGAAGAGTTGGACCAACATTCAAGAGATGAAATTTGTGAAGTCATCTGCACGTCAGCTTTACTACTATGGATACAAACTGGCACTTGATTTTTATCCTTGGCTTGCACCCCCCATTCACTTGTTTCTCAGCACAATTTCTTCTAAAGCCGACAACAAATCTGTAGTGATAAGTAATTTAAAGCTGCTCAAATGCTTGTATAATGTTGCGCATATGTATATACTGTCATCGCCCTTTTAATACTCCTGTATAATGCATCTCTTTTAACAAGCATTCTGTTGGATAATGCATTGCAGTTTCTCACAGTGTTGCCAATTTAGTGCTTTTAGCTCTAAATCTAGCACTTTTTATGCACTTCATAGCGCGAACATTAGTTCCCTAGCGCCTAGCGCGAAATCTAGCACATTTCCATTGATTCGGTGTGTACTGTGTATATTTTCATTCCACTTCTACTGTGGGCTGAGTGATGATGTGATGCGCAAAATATTTGGAGTACTTGGGGTCTGTAGTTCTAACCATCTGAACCAAGACATTGTTAAATGATTTTCAAACTACGAGTCCCACGATGCACTAGGAGGTGGGGGACCTGTCAGGATTCAAACAGAGCAACTCATCAGCATGCAACCAGTATAACTGTAAACAGTGAACATCTTAATGGGAAGGTAGCAGGACGTCCCAGTAGCTTAGACTACTGTCAGGTACATATGAATCACTGTTTCAGTCTTAATCCACACACAGAATGACAGGTATCGGGTGAATTATGCATTTGGTTGTTTTCTGACACTTTTTTGGTTCTGCCTAACTGTCCCGGATAATGTAAAGTCCGGGACTGGGTCAAAGAGAAGGCGTATGCTTTGGCCGATTTTCTCTAGTGAAGGATGAAAACAAATTGCTTTCAATCTTTACACAATTAAATAAAACCAAATAAAAGGGGATAGGCACCCAAAAGAAAACTGTAATCCACACGTAGAAGGTACCTCTGAGCCAAAGATAGTACGAGGTGCTGAATTAAGCCAGTTTATTCAAAACACACAAATACGTAGGAAACCATAAACACTAAAAAAATTATCATTAACGCAATTCACAATACACGCTTTTTCGTCTCTCCACTACAAGACTTCATCAGATGACCAGTGTAATATAAATTGAAGAATATATACCTCCATTAATTAATTACAGACCAATATGAATAAAACATGAACTCTTAAAATACCCAATGACATTGATTCAATGTCTAAATGATACCTTTTAAAAAAACACATCTTAAAAAACTTGTTTAAAAATATTGCATATTTTCCCAAATTAATAAATTAGTGTTAATGAAATATAATACATTACATCACATAAATAAATAAATAATTTAAAACCTTTTTGAAAACATGTTTCCCCCCCACTTTAAAAAAATATATATATATATAAATATATATATATATATATATATATATATATATATATATCCTAACATTAAGAGTTGTAATACAATAGTACCATCTACTGGCTAAAAATAATATTATGCCTCAAAATACTTGATCTTAGTTTTAATAAGGGTAGGATAGAAACATACCCCGGGATTCATGAAGCTTGCACCAGGCGCAGGCGTAGCGTAGCCGTTCTAAAGCCAAATATGGCGGCCGAGCGATTCAAGTACGAGCCGATTCCACATGCACTACCAGCGTACGCCAGAGCTGCGCAGCTCTCGGCGCATGCATGCTAATCACCCCATGCGCAGTAGTGCAGCATGCAAATGAAGGTACATAGCGATTCATGAAGTGGTGCAGGCGTAGCGTAAGCATACAGAAATGTAAACCAAAAAAAAAAAAAAAAAAACGGTTTACGTTTTTTCAAACAGAACATCGGAGCCATGAAAGCGGACTAGACTTACGTATTACAAAGTTAACATATGCCAATGGCTAAATATACAGCCAATGGCATAAAAAAATGCACAACACAGAAAAAATAACATTTAATGTCATGGCCACATTAACGCAAAATACAATCACAGTGCATGTGTGCGCAAACGGGAGCACAAGGAAAATATATATAGATGTCATAAAACTGCAATGTAACACAAATCATGATTTCGCCATAATAGTTAATGGTATGCATGCTACACCACAACCAAGGCGCAGGGGTTGCTAAGGGTCTGTGACAGTGTTCGGCGCAGTAACTAGGAATTAGTAGTTAATGCCATGCAAATGAGGCAAGTAATACGGAATCACAAATGCCTTGCCAGTGTAAGGCTGTACCACACGGCGTAGCAGTATAACACCGAGGAGTGGCCTGGAGGTATAGATGACATCAGGAGAGGGGTGTGCCACTGTAGCTGTAAGCACACTGGAGCATTGCTAATCCGGGTTGCCCGTTGCTAAGCAAAGCCGCAGGCTAGAGGTGTGGATGTAGCCATAGCTTTGCTTAGCTGAGAGCACAGAAGGTGACTGAAAGCGCATGTGTATGCAGATGACAACGTGCTCGAAACCCAGTAAACGGCTGCACGTGGCACGCACCACAGCTGAAACAAGAAGGTTACGGGAAAACAGTAAGGAAATGCTGCAGCAGGGTAATTGGAATACAACTGAGTAATTAACACCTATTAACTCACAGTGAGCCATTGATGGTAGCTAACAAGGCTGCTAGCAGCAACTGCAGAACAGGAAAGAGGAGGTGCTGGATTGCAAAGAAAAGAGAACTGTCACAGCAGGACAAAGCAAACCTGCAGTAGATAGGCTACAGAACACATTTCGCAACACAATCCTGGGTTGGGAAAGTACAAAACAAAAAAGCAGGCTGCTGGATGCATGCCTGACAATGGGAGGGGAAATCGGTTTGAAAAAATGAAGGCAAGGGCAAGAGGTGATCCACGGCAGCCAAGTGTAATTCAACACCAAAGGCCCCACAATAGCAGTACCTGTGGTAAAACCCATAAGTAAGATACCCTGCAGCTCGGATTGTACATACACACCCTATGATATCATCAGCTTCCAAAGCACAATAGTATAAAGTGTGAAAGCACCTCACACACACTTGTGTATTCCCAAACACTGCACCATCGGTGTAAACAGATGGGGAACTTTTAAAATGTACATGTTGGGAGCTGCCATAGCTTTGATTCACCAGCATGTGTTGGAGACTGAAGGTGGTGTGGAGGATGATGCTGACAACCACCTCAGGCACTGGAGGAGGAGAGGAGTGTTCAGACCAAGGGTAACCTACCAGGGACTAGATGATCTGGAGATAGTAGAGCATTAGAGGGTGGAAAGGGACATCATACAGCAAATCGTTGAGCTGTGCCGGCCATGCCTCAGAGTCAGAAACAACAGAGGGGAACCCATCCCAGTGGACATGAAGGTATGTGTAAGCTTGAGAATACTTGTCACAGGTACCTTTCAAAGGCCAACTGGAGATATCATGGGGATCTCACAGGCATCAGCATCCAGGGTACTCCACCAGTTCCTGGATGCCATGTTACCCCATGCCAATGAGCATATACACTTCCCCCGAACTCAGGAGGAGTTGGCCAGCAATATGTGCCTCTTCCACCATGTGGCAGACTACCCGGAGGTACTGGGTGCAACAGACTGCACGCACATACACATCAAGTCACCACCCGGTGAGCATGGTAGGCACTACATAAACCACAAGGGATACCACTCCTTCAACTGCCAGGTCGTGTGCAATGCCCAGGGCATTATCATGGATGTGTGTGCTGGCAGCCCTGGAAGCTACCACGACTCCCACATCTAGCATGCCTCACAGCTGTACCAGGTATTTGTCAGGGGGGACATCCCATATGGCCACCTTGTGGGGGATGCTGGCTATGCACTTGACTTGTGGATGATGACTCCCATCAGAAATGCACACACCCATGCATAAACGCCATAATGAGGCACACGCACAAACCAGAATCATCATAGAGCGTGTGTATGAGATGCTGAAATCACGGTTCCGTTGCTTGGGCAAGTCTTTTCAGGCTTGTTGGCTGTTGGTGAAGCACCCTCCAAGAGGAAAAATGCTGAGAGAAGAAGGGAGCCACTTTTGAGATTTTAAGTATTTTTTCTCTGTTTATTTGCTAAGTTTTTCTGCATAGCTGCCTACCTTGAGCATTTGCTGGCTTGTTAAACTTGATTTCTGTATTAGTAGCTGTATTTAGAGCACAACCAAAAGCTGTTTGCTGAATTTCCTGTTTGCACTTAATTTTAAATCGTTTTTTTCTTAAAACTTGCATATTTTCTGTCCTTGACCTAGCACTCTTGTGTGGGGTCATTTACTGCACTGTTATAACTTGATATTACTTGTGAACCTCTGCTATCTCTGAAAAAAAAAAAAAAAAAAATCTTGCTTTTTTTCCCACTTTTCTGAGAGTTAAAAAAGTTCAGTTACAGGTTTGCTGTTCCTGAACTATTTGAAAGTTTCTGTGAGGCCATTTTTGCTTGGGCTAAAGGAAAGTCTCTCTGTTGATCAGTGGCAGAGAATAACATTGAGCAGCTTCCCTGCCCCCCGTAGAGGTGGTTACTGACTTGAAACTGTAGTTTTATTGTCCGTTTTGGGTCTATTCCTGCTTCTTTCCAGCCCCTGCTATCAAGCACGCTTTAACGTGCTTTAGCGCGATTTAGCGCGGAGTTGCCACTAGAGCAGCTTCGGGCAGCGCCAGTTAAACAAGGTTAAACTCTTTCTGGCTCCAGAAAGTCTGTTCTTCAATTTTTCCCTTAGAACTGCTCTGTTAGGAACCTAAACAGTTTACACCTTCACTAAAAAGTGCAGCACTTGTTCCAAATAGCTTTTTCTTCTCAAAAAGCACAGCACTTGTCTTATAAGCATATCCCTTGTCTTATAAGCATTCTCTTTGCAGGACAAGCACTCCTATATTATACAAATCTCTCACTAGCAAAACCCCCCAGGAGTGCCCACTTCCCTGCTAAGCCCACTACTTTTCTGTCTCATACCAACTCATAAATCTTTCTAGCATGTCGAAGGGTCATATGCTGGCGTCCTCTCCTGCCCAGTTGGTGAATCTGGGAATTCTGAGACAATGTTACAATTGCCTCATGTACAAGGACAACCCTTTCCTCCTCCCACGTAACACTAACACCTGCGAGAGATGCAGCTATTTAGCCAAACTGGAGGCTGAGCTCTCTCAACTCAGGACTGGCAAGACCAGGCAGGAGGAGAAGGCAACTACACACACCACAATACCAGTCTCACATAACTCAACCACACCACTGAATCAAACACATAAACACACTAAGACATACTCGGAGGCTCTGAGTAAAAATTTACCTAAACAGCAGAGGCCTCCAAAGCAGACACCCAAGCAACTGCAAACTCAATACACCACACAAACAACACATAAACAACAAAATCAGTGTGCAAAGCAGTCATTGCCCTTAAAGCCAAATACAACACCAAACATACTTGTCAAAGGTGACTCCATAGTCAGACACACTGACGTCCCACTCACCAGGCTGAACAAGGAGAAGGTCACAGTAAACTGCCTATCGGGTGCTAGAATCCGCCACATAACACAAGCACTCAGGTCACTCCACGGCAAGTACAAGTATGACACAGTCATTGTCCATGCTGGTGTGAACGACCTGAGACATACCTCCCTGGACTACATGAAAAGAGACATAGAGGAGCTCTCTGATTATGTAGCCCAGGCAGGTATGACCCTGACCCTGAGCAGTATCCTTCCTTCACCAAGAATGATGCCACAATATAGTGACAAGATGATCAGCTTTAACAATTGGCTTAATTTCTGGTGTCATTCAAAGGGGATCCAGTGCCTGTCTGCCGGGATGACATGCTCGACAAGCCATGCTGCTTCGCAAGGGCGGCTTGCACCTGTCACCCTGGGATTCGGATATTGGCCAAGGCTCTTGCCACCCCATAGTGCCTTTTTTAGGCAAGGCTCAAATTCTAAACCTACCACCCTAGAAAACAAAAACGTGAAGAAACTAAGGGTAATGCTGCTCAATGCCAGAAGTCTAAATCTCAAAATGCACGCACTCGAGGCCCTTCTCAGTATGGAGAACATTGATGTCTGTGCTGTGACTGAAACCTGGTTCAAGGCTCCTGAGAGTACCCCGGCACTATCAGGTTTCATCTCATATCATGCGTTCTGGCCCCAAAACCCGGACCACACCACAAAAGGAGGGGGTGTATCCATATTCATCAAGGATACCCACACCTCCAGGTTGGTGGCTACACACGAAGCATCGGAAACCATCCAGGTGCAATTAACCATAGGCAAAACTGCTCTACAATTTGTAGCATGCTACAGGCCACCCTCTCAAACTCAGGAAACCCACACAGCCTTCCTGAAGACACTGGAGGGTATAAATGTATCACCAAACACCATCATATTGGGTGACTTCAACTACCCGAATATAGACTGGGAACATTACTCAAGCCCAAACTTTCTAGCCCAAAGGTTCCTGGAGTTCATAAATTCAAATGCCATGGAACAACTAGTCACCGTCCCCACAAGAGGAGAAAATATACTAGATCTCATCATCACGAACATGGGGACAAAATGCTCCACACCGGAAGTATATCCCTCATTGGTGAGAGATCAGATCATAAACTAATCTCACTAGAAATCCACATCCCGCCCCCACCCCAAACAAAAAGACCACAGTGAAGAACTTCTCTAAAGCAAACTTCACACTACTCAAGACAGGTGTGGTATCCTTCAAGGCCCCAGAGCCAATGGAAACCACAACCCAAGCTGCGGAAGCCCTTACAAATGCCTTCTATGAACACCTTCAGGACTGCATAGATCAGGCAATCCCAAATAAAACCAAGACTCTTTCCACCAAGGGCAAACGTCCAGTCTGGTGGACCCCAGCCATAAACAAACTTTACAATAAGAGGAGAAAGCTATTACATGATAGAGCAAAATCCCAAAAGGGAAGTCATCTTTGATCAGTACTAGCAAGAAACTACGATCCCTCATAAAATCATCCAAGGCCAACTTTGAGAGAAAAATTGCCATAGATTCAAAAGACAATCATAAGGCCTTCTTCAGCTATGTCAGAAACCTGGGTGGAAACTCCCAGATATGCTCAGAATTAGTCCAAAATGATACAAAAATCACTGAACCCACAGACATTGCCAACATACTGGCAGACAGGTTCAGTGCAAACTTCACCCCCCTCCCCCCCCCAAAAGGAGAGATAACTATCGCAACTGAGAGTAGCCTCCCAGACATCTCAAATGCGCAGGTGAAAGCTGCTCTGCCTAAAGCTAAAAACACAGCATCAATGGGACCGGATG
This sequence comes from Protopterus annectens, assembly GCF_019279795.1. Classification (NCBI taxonomy): domain Eukaryota; kingdom Metazoa; phylum Chordata; order Ceratodontiformes; family Protopteridae; genus Protopterus; species Protopterus annectens. The sequence goes on from NC_056739.1 coordinate 962,064,454, forward strand.
GGGTCCCCGGCTGTGTGCTACATGAACTCAATGAAGAACTAAACCCGCACATAAGGCAGCTGTTTAATCTTAGCCTCACCACAGGATATGTGCCCAAGGAGTGGCGATGGGAAACTGTGGTCCACCTCCACAAAGGCGGTGCCTCAAAGGACCCTGGTAATTACCGCCCCATAAGCTTAACAAGCCTGGTCTGCAAAGCTATGGAGAGGATCATAATGGAACTCATAAACAAGGACATAGGGGACTTGCAGACCTTGGACCCAACCCAGTTTGGCTTTGTCAAGGGCAGATCTTGCCTTTTGAACTTGGTCGACTTCTTCGAAACAGTCACCAAGGCCATTGATGAGGGAAAGGCAGTCCATACAGCCTACCTTGACCTTGCAAAAGCTTTCGACACAATACCCCACTCTGGCATTATAGAGAAACTTACCAGCTTAAATGTAAACTCATATGTCACAAGATGGGTTGCAAACTGGCTAAAGGACAGAACCCACAGAGTTAGAGTTGCTGGAGCCATGTCAGACTCCAAGCCGGTTACAAGTTGAGTCCCACAGGGCTCAGTCCTTGGCCCCCTATTGTTCTGCATCTACTTCTCAGAAGTACAGGCAAACATAGGAGGACTATGGCTGACAAAGTTTGCGGATGACTGCAAACTGGGTGCCATAGTGGATAGTACATCGGACACAGATATCCTTCAGAGGGGTCTCACGGAAACTGATAGCTGGTGCCAGAGCCATGGCCTGAAGTTAAACGCAAAAAAGTGTATAGTCATACCCTTCGGGAAAAACAAGGTAACCCCAAGCTACCATATAGGTGGCAACCCACTAAGCACAGAAGAGGTTATCAGGGACCTGGGGACCCAGGTTGACAGTGGCCTCTCGTTTGACGCCACGCTGCTAAAGTGGTTCGAAGACCTTCTACATTGCCCACCTGATCATGAAGGATTCACATCCAGATCAAGTGAGGTCATTGTTCCCCTGTACTCTTCACTTATCAGACCAATGATCGAGTACAATGCCCCATTCGGGATGCATCTCACCCGACACCTGCAGCAATTGGAGAGACCCCAAAAGTTCCTCACCAAAAGGATAAAGGGACTCCAAAACCTGTCATATGCTGCCAGACTGAAGAAACTCCAACTCGATTCAGTTGCATACCGTCTGCTCAGAGGTGACCTGTACCTGACATACAAGGCCATGACCAACCCGGAATTAATGGACATGCTCCACCTCAAAAAGTCCAAATCCACCAAAACCACTAGAGCAAGAGACTTAAACCTTAGCACGGATATAAATAGGACGTGCTGGAGGGATAGATTTATCACCCAGAGACTCCCCATGCTGTGGAATAAAATCCCGGTCCATGTGAGGCAGAGCACCTCGCTGGCTCTGTTCAAGAGAAATCTTGACCGGTGGATGGGAGATCGTAGGTTTACCCCGGGAATTATCTCTGTGTCACTACTGGACATAGGCACAACAAACTAATGGGCACAGTATTTCTAACATAAGGGGCGGCGTAAGCCACATAACTTTGGGCTAGGCTTATAAATGCCCTAGGGCAGTTAGCCTAGTATAAACCTATGAACCTATCTGGTGGAGCCTTGCAGTACTCTCCAGGCACGTGTGCCCACATCTTCATAGTATGTGCCATGCTACGTAATATGATCCTGCGGAGACAGCTGCAGCAGGGACATAATGGTGAAGGCCCTCACAGCTCACCGCAATTGCCAAGGGCACCACAGGCACAGAGGGATTCAGACCATGAACACCCTGTACCAGCCCCAGTAGGCAGACGGAGGCGTGCCCAGTATGCACATGCCTTGGCAAAGAGAGAGCGTATAGTACATACACTGACAGTGTAGGCCCCTATGGACTGACACACTTCTCCACCTGCAGACACAGTAAACATGGATGGCACACACACAAGACCACCTGTAAATTGCCATGTATAGGTGGTCTACTGTGTGCATCCTACATAGGCAGCCCTCAACTATTGCACACACAACTGCTATTGGCACAAGGTAAGTCAATACCTGAGCAGTAAATTAAGCTAACAGCATGTGTTGATACTGTATGTATAGGTTCCTAGGTACATCGGTAGGTACATGCCTAACTGCCAGAGGCCATTCATAAGCCTAGCCAAAATGTGTCTGCTGTCGCCACCCCATTGATTAACTAACTGTCCCTCTGTGGAGCAGAGCCAATTGCAGGATCCCTGGGGTGTAACCACTACTCCCCACCCACTCTGCAAGGATTCCCTAGTGTGTTAATGAGGGGCTCCATATAATGTAATCAGGGATATAGTTCCAAAGCATGGGGAGTACCCATGACAGGTATCTGTCACCCCAGCATTCTCCAGTTATGGTTGTGGCAAGGTGTAGCTCATTACAGTGTGTGGCTCACTGTGACATTGATTCCCATAGCTGGAGCATATCCATTAAGCCTCACTTGGACATACCATTAACAGGTATTATCCATATGTACACCAACTGAGTCACACATTTGTTTGCAGTATGAAGGAACAGCCGTAGTACACTCTACAAACTAACACTTGTACATATCCCAGATGCCTCAGTGGTAAAGCCACTAACTGTGTTGTTCATGGTCCCGGTTCCACGACCTGCAAGGGCTGTTATGTAATTCTGATGTCCCAAATAATGGATGTTGGATGCAGGTCATTAGAGCACGTTTAAGCACATGTTAATGGGTTTTTGCACCAGAAAGTGCCGGTAAGTGGCGTTTAAACAGGACTACACAGATATGCACAACACAGGTCTAACCTTTGCTGAATATTGCGCAGATCATGGGCAAAGCTGCCCAGAACTGCTGAAACTATAAGTTATGTACTCAACATAATGTTCGATGTATGTGGTCCATCTCAACTCACATTCTTACTCATGGGTTCGGAGCCAAACATCAGCTCCGACTTGGCCAACTTTATTTTTCTAGCACGAAGTCTCTAATTGGCTGGGCTAACCTGGTATCCCATGTTGCACTGCTCCATAGCCCCAGATCTAGTTTGCAGCAATCCACAGTCACACCTCATGCACAACCACAGTTCAGGAAGATAGGACACTACCAGGGAAGCAAGGAAAAACAACCAATACTGAAGGGTACTCAAGACCAATGTCACCTCCAAATCCTCCAGGAGGGGGGACAGGTGGGAGGGCACGTAAGAATGTGAGGTGAGATGGGCCACATACATCGAACATTATGGTGAGTACATAAATTCTAGATGTTATGTGGTCCAATCTCGCCTACATTCTTACTCACAGGACAGCGTCCCCAGCACCTCTAACCTGGGAGGCTCAATGGAAGATGCTTCTGAGAACTGTGGAACCAAAGGAAGCCCGGCCCCTGGAGGCCACGTCTAATTTGTAATGAGTAATAAAGATGTGGGGAGAAGCCCATGTGGCCGCAGCACATATCATCCAAAGATAGCCTGGAGTGGTAAGCTACTGAAGTGGAAACAGCCCAGGTAGAGTGAGCCTTGACGGGGAATGGTAATTTTCTGCCTGCTGACGAATAGACATAGGAAATGCAATCAGAAATACATCTGGAAATTGTAACCTTAGAAATAGGGGAACCTGTTCTATTTTCTGAAAAGGACACAAACAGTTGGTCAGACTTTCGAAGTTGTTTTGTCCTATGTAAATAAAATTGTAACTGCCTGTGTACATCCAACTGATGAAATCTAAACTCTGCCTTGTTGGAAAAATGAGGGAAGAAAACTGGCAGCTCAATAGACTGATTGAGATTAACGGTAGAAGTTACTTTCGGAAGAAAGGACGGATTAGGTCTCAAGGAAACCCTGTCCTTATGGAAGATTAAATACGGGGGGTTGATGGACAGCGCTTGAATCTCCGACACCCGTCTGGCTGATGTGATTGCTATTAAGAATGTAGTCTTCCAAGACAGAAATTTTAATTCACAGGTGGCAGCTGGCTCGAAAGGTGGTGAAGTCAAGGCTTGTAAGACAAAATTTAAATCCCATGGCATGATGGGTTCTGACACAGGTGGCCATAGTAACAAGGTGCCCCTCAAAAAGGCCTTACATAGTTTATGAGCCATGAGAGAGGGTTCGTGAGAGGTATGAAAATAAGAAATAGCGGCCAGCTGGACCTTAATGGTCGCAGGAGCAGAACCCTGCTGAAAAAGTATGGATAAAAAATCCAAGACAGCAGGGATGGGGGCTGTGAAAGGATCCAGTCCCTGAGCCTGAGCCCAAATGGAAAATCTTTTCCACTTGCTGGAATAAACCTTCCTGGTGGAAGATTTATGAGAAGAAGATAAAATGTGCACTACCCCAGGTGAAAAACGATGAAGTCTGACTAAGGATGGAAGTGGAGTAGCCAGGCTGTCAACCTGAGTGTCCACAGTGAGGGATGGGACTGTCCCGACATGTGTGTCAGTAGGTCTGGTGCTGGGTCCAGAATCCAAGGACTGTCCACTGCATACTGATGAAGAAAGGAGAACCAGACTTGACGAGGCCAGTGTGGGGCAATTAGAATCCTCTTGCTTCCCGAGAAAATGGCTTTCTGAATCAGTCTTGGTAGCAGAGGAAATGGAGGGAAAGCATAGAGCAGACCGGGAGGCCAATCGTGGACTAGAGCATCCCTGGGTGACTCCCCCTGTGTGGGGATCAGAGTGAAGTAGTTGCTGCACTTGGCATTGTGGGGATTGGCAAAAAGATTGCAGCAAGGCTGACCCCACCTATTGAAAATCTGTTCCGCAACTTGGCGGTTCAGGGACCACTCGTAAGGCATCAGAATAGATCTGCTTAGCCTGTCTGCTATCACGTTGGCCTTCCCAGGAATGTGCATTGCCACTAGGAACCATCGGGAAGACACTGCCCACTACCACACTCGCATGGCCTCTCTGCATAGAGGGTAAGATCTGGTTCCCCCTTGCCTGTTCAGGTACCACACCACGGACATGTTGTCCGAGTGAATCGCAATTGTTCCAAGAGGGAGAGAGCTCTAAAGTGCTTGCAACGCCAGTAACACTGCTCTCATCTCTAGAACATTGATGTGCAGATGTACCTCGTGATCTTGCCACGTGCCTTGGACCGTCCTGCCAAGATAATACCCCCCACCCCATCTGGGAGGCGTCCGTGGTAACTGTAGCCACAGGTGGCAAAGGAAGAAACGGCTTCCCTTGGTTCAGGTTGGTGGAGCGTAGCCACCAACAGAGGTCCTGTTTGCACAGATCGGTGAGTAGGATCAAATGGGACAGGGGAAATTCCTGAAAGGACCATTGGGCAGAGAGGAGACACTGCAGAAGCCTCATGTGTAATCTGGCTAGAGGCACTAACATGATGGTGGCTGCCATGGATCCCAGGAGCTGTAGAACCCATCTGGCCTGAACCTTCCTGAGGGGTAACAATGCACGTACCTGTCTCTGCAACACTTTTATCCTTTCTTGGGGTAAGAACGCCCGCATATGAACGGTGTCTAACTCTGCGCCTATAAATGTGACATGCTGTAAGGGCAGCAAGGCAGATTTTCCCCAGTTCAAGGTAATTCCTAGTTGATGACAAAGAGCAATGGTCGTTTCCCTGGCCTGAATGAGAAGATGCCTGGTGGGGGCGGTGAGGAGCCAGTCGTCCAGGTATGGAAACACTTGGAATCCTTGACGTCTCAGGTGAGCTGTCACCACTGCCAAACACTTGGTGAACACCCTGGGGGCTGTGGTCAGACCAAAGGGCAGGGCACGAAACTGGAAATGACTGGCTCCCAGCTGGAAGCGTAAGTGACTCCTGGATGCCCTGTCCATTTTGATATGGTAGTAAGCATCCTTGAGGTCGATGGAGCACATCCATACTTCTTTTCTCAGTTAACGGAAAAATAGACTGAAGGGTGACCATTCGGAACTTGGACTTTAGAATGTAGTGATTCAGTCGGCTGAGATCCAAGATGGGTCTCAGGTCCCCTATTTTTTTCGGCACCAAAAAGATTCCTGAGTAAGTCCCTAATCCGATCTGGTCTGAGTGGACAGGTTGGATGACTCCTTTTTCCAGCAACTTTGAAATTTCTATTGTTGCGTGATCCCTTTGACTGGGTGGAACGTCTGGGATTCTCCTGATTGGAAGGGGGTCTGATAACAAGGGGATGGAATAACCTCCAGTAACTATTCGAAGCACCCATCGATCCTGAGTGATACTTGCCCAGGCTTCCAGGTACAACGAAATGCAGCCCCCGACTGGCTCCGGAATAGCACAATCGGGCAATACATCAGGAACGATGATAGGAGGGCCCACAAAAGGAATCACGGTCTCCCGAATTGCGAGGGCCTCCTCTGCCCCTAGGGCGCCATCTTCCGGAATAGCCTCCCCTTCCTCTGCCTCTGGAGGGGGACTCACCTTGAGCGGCAGGGAAGGACTTCTGTAACTTTTTGAACCACATTTTCCCTCCTCTCTGAGCCTTGGGATAAGGCCTAGATGGAAGGGAAAAACGGACCCCTACGGCAGACAGGGTCTTTCCCTCTTGCTTGCATCTGGTGAGGGTGTCTTTCACTTTGGTCCCAAAGAGTGAGGACCCATCAAGGGGGGCATCAGTGAAGGAAGACTTGAAGGCCTCCGCGAAATGACACAGGTGCATCCAGGCTTGCCTCCTGAGGGCTACACCTGAGCTAGCTGCCCTACTCGCCCCTTCGGCTGCATAAGATATGAACCTCATGGACGAGTTGACAATCGAGCCAAGAGTAGACAACTGGGCGTTGACCATCTGTGCAAACACCTCGGGTACATTACCCGTTAGAGTATCTCCTAACTCTTTAAGGAGATCTCTCTGGAGCCAAGTAAAATGACAAAGATAATTCAGAGACCATAGGGTGAAGGTCGCTGAAGAGAGGGTATGCTTCCCGTACCGATCCATACTTCTGGACTCCTTGTTAGAAGGATGGACAGAGGAAGAAGACTCTGCTACTTCCTGCTGAGTAGCCGCCGCCACCACCATGGCATCCACAGAAACCCCTTTGGACAGGAACTCTTTCCCCGGGGGAGCTGAAAGAAATTTATTAGGGCGTCTGGGTAACGGTTCCACCGAGTCAGGAGTCTCTCACACCCTTCGAAAGATCAAATCCAGGAGCTCATCGAAGGGAGGAGACACCCAGGAAGCATAGGGTTGAGCCCCAAAGGCCTTGAGGAATACTGACTCCTCCTCAGAGGGGGTTTTGGACGACCAGCCTCCTCTCTGCCTCAAAATCTCCAGGATGTCAGAGAAAGAGACGTCATCAGCTACCTCCTGCAGCCCTGAGGACAAAGGAGCCAAGGAGGTAGAATCCAATTTGGTAGTCTTCTCCCGTGACTCCTCGAGGTCAGTATCAGAAGTGAGAGACTCATCCTGGGAGTCTATGTGCTTCCTCTTGCACAATTTCTTTCTTGGGGGCTCCTCAGGCACAGACTCCGAGGGGCCCTCAGAAAGTTGCGGACCACTCATGGGGGTATCCCCTGACCTTGGGCTCTGCAGTCAACCGATAGGGGGACATCAGAGGCTCTCGCCAGTGTGGAAGGGAATGGAATGACCGATCCGGGTGATGTCAATGAAGATCTGGCCAGTGCACTCCTCTTGGCCTGGAAGGCAGGGTCCCCCCGAATCCGAGGACCGACCAGCCTCCGAGGCCATGACCGGAGCCGGAGTTCCCCGAGCCGAAGCATCGAGAGGGAGGCTCGGAACCGACAAAAGTCCCGAGGTATCCCCCTCAGGCCCGACAGTGGAAACCCGAGTTCCGAAACCAGAGGACGGAGCCGACATGCTCCGATAAACCCTTAAGAGGTATCGGAGCTGGCAGAACATCACTCGGAGCAGAACACTCTGGCTCCGAAGCCAAGGAGGTGCTCAGAGGAGGAACCATCGGTACAAGCATCGGGACTGGCTCCAGAGACAACTGGGTCAGAGACGAAAATAATTTTGCCAACACAGGCGACTGCAGGAGCCTCTGGACCATCCTATCCACATCCAAATCAGAGAGTCTGGAGGATCTGGAGGAGAGAGAAGATGACTGTGATCTCCTATCTGGAGATCCATGTTAACACTGGGAGACCGGCTCCGAATGGGTTCTAACAGAATTGGAGCCGAGGCTGATTCAAGTACCACAGCTACCTCCTGCAGCCCCGAGGACAAAGGAGCCAAGGAGGTAGAATCCAATTTGGTAGTCTTCTCCCGTGGCTCCGATGAAACAGATGGAGCCGGAGATCTCTTCTTAGCCTTAGAAGTCTTGACTTTAGTTTGGGAACCAGAGGAAGAGTCCAAGGACTCCTCAAAGCAAGGCTTCAGAAGACCCTTTAGTATAAGTTTATTTTTCCTTTCCTGCAGCACCCTCGGACTGAAGGCATGACAAAAGCTACAGGACTCTTGTAAATGTATAGCCCCTAGGCAGTATACACAAACGGAATGTCCATCTGTTATGGACATCTTGTAGCTGCATTTATAACATTTCTTAAACCCAGATGGTTTATGTTCCTTTTGATCCTTAGACATATCAATGATCACTAGCACACAAACACAAGCAACAGGACCTTAGTCCCAAGAATAAAACGGTTAAGGCGGGAAACTAGCACTAACCACAACTGACAAGAATCTCTAACTTAAACGATTCTTGAAAACAACTAACTCACACACACACAGGGGGAGGAAAAACCACTTTAGAGAGAGAAAAATTTAGACAAAAACTAGACAATGAAGGGAGGACTAGGTCCTCTAAATTAACGGGCCTAGCCCATTGGAACAGAGGGATACCAACAAAAAAACACTCACAGCACAACACACGCTAAACAACAAGAGCAAATAGCTATTAAAAATAGCTTTTGAGGAAAAAACTACAATATTCATTTAGAAAAAGAAGTTTTAAAGCTACTTAGCCACAGCCAAGTGAGACCACGTCCTAGCTACACGAGCGGCAAACGAGATCTGGGGCTATGGAGCAGTGCAACATGAGATACCAGGTTAGCCCAGCCAATTACAGACTTCGTGTTAGAAAAATAAAGTTGGCCGAGTCGGAGCCGATGTTCAGCTCCAAACCTGTGAATAAGAATGTAGGCAAGATTGGATCACATAACATTGTGCATTATTTACCCTTGTACTAATAGTGCCTGCTCTGAGAGGTAAAACGACCACTGCCAGCAGTAGAACACACAACCATGTACACAATCTTCACAATAACCTACCACTAAGCTACGTGAGATGTACCAACGGCAGGTGTGTATTGTGACAGGTTAAAACACAAAAGGGCGGACTTCGGGAAATAGTATACACTGCCATGTACCCAATGAAAGGTGTATTCTCTCTCTCCATCTCTCTCTCTCTATATATATATATATATATATATATATATATAAAATATAGAGAGAGAAAGGGTGATAGAGAGATATATGTCGATATATATGGATATACATATATATGCAAATATATAGATAGGTTAACAACATCTACACAACCATGGAGGTACATATAAATAAGATACTACCAAATACCGAATGCTTTACATACCGACGCGCATAATCACGAGGCTTAAAGACCGAAAGACCACAGTACCGAAAACACCAGAACCGCGAGTACTATTATCACAATGTTAAGGGACATTTAGGTAGTGCTTCTGGTGCTGCAGTTCAGGTAGGTACTGTGTAAGTGTGTTTCTGATTGCTGTAGTGTGTGTAAGTGTGTGTTCTGAGAGTGGTGTGTGTTTCCGGGGGACTGTAATGTGTGTGTGTGGGTTTGCTTCGTTTGTCTGTTTGTGTTATCTCAGAGGTAGATTATTAAAGTAGGTGTGGTGTGGGGTTCGCAGCCACCCACATGGGGGGTGTATGGGGGCATGGCCACCTGGCCATACATAGTGTAGGATAGTTTTAGATGTGATGGGTAACAGTGTGTCTGTGTGTGTGTGTGTGTTCTGTGTTTGTGTTAGTTCCAGGAGTATGACTGTCATGAGTTTGAGTGTTCGGTATTTTGGGGTTTGGGAGTCTGGGAATGGTAATGTGGTCGTTGGAAGTTTGTGCGTTCCTGAATCCGTGGGTATGCCATATACAGCGGTTGAAGTCTTCAAATATGTGTATAACATGGACCATAGCAATCACACATTCCACAATGACCAAACGTTATGAACAAAGGATATGGAGAGTATATATGTCTATACACTATTACAAATATGTGCTATGGACATGAGCCAAATATAGGGTTATCACCTGTCCCACCTTGCGAGGGGCAGTCCCTCTATGTGTGGTAGTGTCCTGACCAAAATAAGTACAAATACTAATGTCCTACACTCTCAAGACATTTGGCATGTTCCATATTTAATGTAATTGTTGCATAAAATAGTCATCTGTATCTAAAATACCTACATGTAACAAGAAACAGGATAAGCAAGTAAACCGCTACAAGAATAAGCTTTTATATAGGCATATATGTAAAGTTCTATAATTTGTACTGACCGTGGGTATGTGTCGGCCTCTAAAATCCAATGTGTGTCCTGCAAATGTCCCACTATGACCATTTGAAAAGGTGGCAACCCAAGCCAAAGAGGTTCAGTCACCAATACAACACCAATGAGTGCAAATTGCTGTGACAGAAATACACGAGTCAGCTTTCATGTAGCAACATTTCATTACATACCGATGTATTTCCAAAGGGATTGAAGTACCAACATCACCTGCATGCTATACAGGAACCAATTAATAATGGCTTAATGAATCAGCCTGCAATTACCATAGTATTAGTCCACTAAAGGATAGGTCTTCAAATAGGGAAGGAGCCCTCCACACATATTGAATATGTATAAATGCAGTTCCTACACACCTGCATCTGCTATGTACACCCACCTACATCTCCCCCACACCCGAAACAATTGCAATACATACTGTAATAACATCACAAACATCCACTCACTCTATGACATTCTGCAGAAGCCTTAACATACCTTGTCAGACGCACTATAATGGCCCTATGTGAAATCGTTGCTGATGTACAATGGAACAGACACCAATGTTACAGGGTTTGGTTGCAATAATCCCATTATCAGACGGCTGTGTGTACACCAGGAAGTGTTACCAATTACTGATTAACAGCACAGTATGATACACATGTACAGTATACCAAAGATGTCAGGTGAGCACAGTTCAAAACACCTAATGTTCTATGCATAGCTACACAGCCTTGAGCTGCCCAAACATCCTTGCCAGACGTAAACATTTGCAGATGTATCAGGTACAAACCCTGCAGAAGTAGCAATGTTCAGAAATATAACAGCTAGACTCACATGTAGAACTACATCCTCTAGCCATTACACACAATCCACGGGGGACATAAAGTTAATATAGCTCTGTGTGTCTCCATATAGCTGTTGCAATTCATCAGAAACAACACATCCAGGCCATCTTCCTCGAAGGTAGGGCAAAGGGACAATGCCCAAGTGAAGTATTCAATTATACACCACTGTTGCCATGTCATTGGCTAATGGAGTAGCTGCACAGCTGATGTGAATGTAATCATCTACTCTGCTACTCTGAAACACCAACTGGTGGCAGGATACCACATGTTACTGATATCTAAGTACAAAAGGGTGGCTTGTCATACATTCAAACCGTATGTACATACCAGAAAAACATTACAACAAGGATTGCAACACAAAACAAATACGATTTATATTACCGTTACCAGGTTACTAATAAGGTATGTAGAACACTCAGTTTGTCAGTGTATGTAGTACCTGTTCTGTAATAATTAAAGTGTACACAATACATATAATGGAAAAAGGTATTATGTAGTGATGTATTGTTGAGCATAGTAATGCTCGTAGAAATTGTGTGTACTGCTGTAGGCCACAAGGTAAACACCTCATACACCACAAGGGATGCTATATAAGGACTTTGAACACAACAATTCCACTCCAGCCGCTGTCAGTGGCAGGGTTGGTCCAACAAGTACATGCCATAAAGTACAGTTTTGTACCTACCATAAATGTAGATGTCCGATAGGTATGCATCTGCAGTCCTTACATATGGGGTTGTCCTGCCTCAGGCAGCCATTCGGTCGGCCGGATTCCAAAGTCTGGGTCCGGCATCGGCTGATGTCGCCCTTTCCCCGACATCAGAGCGCCTGGGGTATAAAAGAATCAGCCGACGCCATCTTCCTCAGTTTTTCTTGCCCCAGATGCCAGGTGCCCTCTAAGGAAGGCTAAATTTGGAGAAATGCAAAATATTCCAAACATGCACAGTAATAAAAAACAAATACACCATAATAGATAACCCCAGCTAGCTATAAGAGGGATAAGTACCCAAGAAATACCACAGAGGGGAAGGAGGGAGGGAGGGAGGGAAAACCTGACTGCAGATGCATACCTATCGGACATCTACATTTATGGTAGGTACAAAACTGTACTATGTCCTTCAAGGATGCATCTGCAGTCCTTACATATGGGTAGAATACCATAGCCAAGCTGGGGGTGGTAGGATCTAAGAAAATGATGGTGTAGCTAAAATGCCCTGCAGGACTGCCGTAGCAAAGCCTGCTCTGGATCTGGAATATAAGGGCAAATTGTAATGCTTGGTAAATGTATGCACAGAGCTCCATGTAGCAGCTTCTAAAATGTCCTTGGTAGCCACCCCTCTTAAAAAGGCTGTGGAGGTGGCTGTGGCTCTGGTGGAATGAGGCCTGATGTTAGCTGGCACAGTTTTTCCATGATAAGAGTAGCAGAATCAAATGCAATTTCCTATCCATTTTGAAATTGTCTGTTTGGAAATTGCTTTGCCTTGGATGCCTGCAGCATATGCTACCAACAGCTGGTCAGTTTTTCTGAAAGTCTTAGTTCTGTCCAAGTAGTAGCGTAACTGTCTGTGAATGTCCAGGGTATGCAGAAGTTTTTCTCCCTTGTTTTGTGGATCTGGAAAGAAGGCAGGCAGGTGAATAGCTTGGTTCAATGAGACCCTGGATACCACCTTTGGCATGAATGAAGGATTGGTTCTCAAGGAGACTCTGTCCTGATGAAAAATAAGAAATGGCTGTACTGCCATGAGTGCCTGCAATTCAGATACTCTTCTTGCTGAGGTTATGGCCAGAAGGAAGGCAGTCTTCCAAGACAGGAACTGTAACTCTGAAGATGCTGCTGGTTCAAAGGGAGGTAGAGTCAACTTTTCCAACATGAAGTTAAGGTCCCATGTAGGCACTGGTGGTTTTCTTGGAGGATTGATGTTTTTAATTCCTCTTAGAAACTGCCTTAGGAGAGGATGAGAGAAGACAGGTGGATCAGTATTGTATTCTGCTGAAATTGCTGAAGCATGAATTTTTATGGAAGAGTAAGAAAGGCCATTGTGGAGCATTTCTGCCAAGTACTCCAGGATATGTGCCATGCTCATTACTGTGGCATCTAGGCCCTTTGCGGTGCTCCAAGTGTGGAATCTTTTCCATTTTGCTGAATATGCTTTTCTCGTGGAAGGTCTGCGAGCTTCCATGATGATATCCTTCACTCTCTTGGATAGCTCTTCCTGGTGAGGAGTCAAGGTATTCTCCAGGCTGTCAGCTGCAAGGTTTTCAGGCTGGAGTGCAGAGTTTTGTAATTGTGCTGTGTTAGAAGGAGTGACCATTGTGGTAGAGGCCACGGTTTCATGTGCGACAGGCATCGTAACAGTGGGTACCAGTGCTGCCTCGGCCAATCCGGGGCTATTAGAATCACTTTTGGCTGCTCTGTCCTGATTTTCAGTAAGACCCTGGACATTAGTGGAAGAGGTGGAAATGCATACACTGTTAGAGTATTCCAGCTGAAAGAGAGGGCGTCCACTTTCCATGCTTGTGGGTGGTATGTCCTTGAACAGAATTTCTTCAGCTGATGATTGTGGTGGGAGGCAAAAAGATCTATGTCCAGCCTTCCCCAAAATTGTGTTATCTGAAGGAAGATGTCTGGGTGTAGCATCCATTCGTGTGGATCCATGGTATTTCTGCTTAGGCTGTCCGCCAGTATATTGTCTTTTCCTGGCACAAACTGGGATTGCAGCTCTATATTGAGTTTTAGGGAAAGTTCCCAAAGATTCATTGCTAGTCTGCAAAGAGGGAAGGAATGTGTACCTCCTTGCTTGTTTATGTACCACATAACTGTGGTATTGTCTGTCCTTATTAGCAGGTGGCCTTGATGTAGAAAGCCCTTGAAGGCCTCGATTGCATGTATCACTGCCAGCATTTCCTTTTGGTTTATGTGCATGTGCAATTCTTTCTGAGACCATAGTCCTTGGATGCATCTTTCCTCCATGTGTGCTCCCCATCCATGGTCTGAAGCGTCCGAGGTAATGGTTTGGCTGGTTACTGGTTTGCTGAAAGGCAGATCCCTGTTTGACTGGCTTGCTTGGGCCCACCACAGGAATTCCTTTTGAAGGCATGGAATGAGTGGTATCAAAGTTTCTAGGCTGTGATTGTGCTGAGACCATAAACTCCTTAGGTACCATTGTAGTTTTCTCATATGCAGCCTTGCTTGTGGAATCAGAAGAATGCACGATGCCATGTAACCCAGGGCCTGCAGGATTTTCCTTGCAGTCATCTGAGTTTGTTTTGTCAGATTTTTGAAGTAATCCGGTAGTTGTCTTTGTTTTTCTTCTGTGAGAAAAGCCATTTGGGTGGTTGTATCTAGTTCCGCACCCAGAAAAGTTATTCTTTGGGATGGCACAAGTCTTGACTTGTGAATGTTGACTGTGTATCCCAAGGCCTGCAGAAGGCGGATGGCATAATTCAAATGTTTTTCCAAAGTTTGTTGGCTGTCCGCTTGTATAAGGCAGTCGTCCAGATATGGGTATATTTGAATCCCCTGAAGTCTGCAGTGTGCAATTACTGATGCCAGGCATTTCGTGAATACTCTGGGCACAGTAGATAAGCCAAAGGGCAATGCTGAGAATTGATAATGCTCTGAACCTGCAAGAAATCTAAGGTGTCTTCTGCAACTTTGTCTGATAGGGACATGCAGGTATGCCTCCTTGAGGTCTAGAGTTACCAGCCAAGACCCCTTGCCCAGCATGGGAAGGAGTTGCTGTAGGGTCAGCATTTTGAATTTTGGCACAATGAGATAAGTATTGAGTGCGGACAAATCGAGAATAGGCCTCCATTGTTTTTCTTTTCTTGGGACAAGGAATAGTCTGGAATAAAATCCTTGGCCTTGTTCTGTGAGAGGAGCTTTTTCTATAGCTTTCATTCGCAATGGGTTGGCAATTTGTTTTAAAGCCTCTGCCCTTTGATTTGGTGGCAGGTTTGGCATGCCTTTTCTTTTTGGTAATGTATGGAAATGAAACCTGTATCCTTTGTCTATTATTTGCAGTGTCCATTTGTCCCTTGTAATACTGTGCCAATTTCTTGAGAATAAAGGCAATTTTCTGCCCAAAGGTGCTTCTAATTGAGCCCTGGTTGGCGGGATCAAGGTGAAGTCATTGAGTCTGTCCTTGTGCAGCAGTTGTTGGTCCTGCACTACCTCGCTGGTTAGGAGGTTGCCACTGACGTCCTCTGTAGGAGCCTCTAGCTTGCCCTCTACCTCTGGCACACCTGTTCTTGCCTCTTTGATATCTCTCTTCTGGAAAGGACCAATTCTTAGAAGGCCAATTTCTGCTGAATCTTGGTGGTTGTACCTGGAGGAAATCTTTGACTGTTTGTACAGATTTAGCCTTTTCCTCAAATTTCTTTAATACCTCCTGAGCAGTGGAGCCAAATAACTTTTGCTTTTCTAGTGGAGCATCCAGAAGCTTAGCCTTAACATGATCTGGCAGAGATTGTTCCTTCAGCCAAGCATGTCTACATATGACTGCACCTGTCAATGCTGACCTACACGAAGCTTCCAACGCATCATAACCACACTGCAAGAAATGGTTGCTAACCTGTTGTGAATTATGTACCAGATCCTGAAGTGACTTACGGTCTAGGGGTTCAGGAGAAGACAGCTTTTTCTGCAATTCATCTAACAAATACTCTTGGCACTGTATCATATGAAATTGACAATTTAAAGCCCTCATAGACAGAGTGGAAGAAGTATACACTTTTTTACCCCATCTCTCTAAAGCCCTGGACTCCCTTTCAGAGGGGAGTGGATTTTTAGTAGTGGCAGCTGCAAGCCCTTTAGGACCCTGGGAAATAGTTTCTGGGTCAGCAGAGTGGGCCTTGTAAAGGAAATGATGAGAGTCCGGGACCCTGTAGTACCTATCGGGTTTAACAGGAGCCAGAGGGAGGGTGTCAGGGGTAGTGCTAGACTCAGAATACACATCATCAATGATACTTAAAACAGGAGGAATAGCCAAAGGTCTATGCTGAGGTAAGTGAAGAAAAGTCCTTAATCTCTTCCTGGAATCGGAGAATTCCTGGCCCTGCCATTGGAAATGCTCTCTCATGGAATGAAGGGTCTCCCCAAAGGACAGCTCTTCAGGAGGGGAGGCAGAGGGAATGGATTCCTCTGCATCAGAATCCTCATAGGCCGTGAAGGCCTCCTCCTGGTAATCTGATAGAGCAGAGCCATCAGAGGACTGGGGATCAGCGGACTCAGCCCTGGGACTTCTGTCTGGAGGGGGTTGAGAGCCCCTGTCCGGATGAGGCTGGGATCCCCTGATTAAGGAAATAAGATCCTCAGCCAAACTTAGTATCTGTGAACCTGTAGTGGATCCCTGAGAAATAGTCTTGGGAGGCAGAGTTTTTGCTGCTTAGCAGCTTTAGCCCTAGTGAATGCTTTAATGGACATGGATGCAGGGGGCCTGGCTGCTCCACGTGCAGGGGTAGTCTTGTGTAAGGGAATGGTGTCGGTAGTTTCCTGAACACTGGTTTCAGAGGGTAAATCCAAAACCGACTCAGAAGAAGCCTCCGGGGCCGAGGCTGTCAGTTGTACCGTTTCCACGGTCGGAAGTACCAAGGACTCTGTTTCAGCTGAGACCGAGACACTCGCGGTAGGC
Source organism: Protopterus annectens (assembly GCF_019279795.1). Classification (NCBI taxonomy): domain Eukaryota; kingdom Metazoa; phylum Chordata; order Ceratodontiformes; family Protopteridae; genus Protopterus; species Protopterus annectens. Next base: position 962,081,347 of record NC_056739.1, read on the forward strand.
CTAGGCGTGGTTTCAGCTGAAACCACGATCTGCGTGTCTCGGTCCTTGTCCCTCCGTTTTTTGGTTAAATGAGAAGTCAGAGTCTCCGACGGCATTTTATAAGAGAAACTAGCCCCAAAGAATTCCTCTGCAAACTCCTACCGACGCCTAAGAGTGCGTCGATTAAAGGAGGCACAGGCAGTACAGGCCGAGACGTCGTGGTCTGGGCCTAGGCAAGGGAGGCAGTAGGAATGGAAATCCTTATGAGGTATTTGTTTCCCACAAGTCAAGCAATTATTAACTTTAAGCGTTTGATCTGACATCGGCTGAGGCAAGAAAGAGTCCCCAATGGGGTACATAGCTTTTTGAAGTCTTCGGTAGCTGAATTTACAGGAGCTGGCCGACCGGCACTTGCGAACTGCTTCTGCTTCGGGCACCACGCAGCAAGAAAGACTGAGGAAGATGGCGTCGGCTGATTCTTTTATACCCCAGGCACTCTGACGTCGGGGAAAGGGCAACATCAGCCAACACCGGACCCAGACTTTGGTATCCGGCCGACCGAAGGGCTGCCTGAGGCAGGACAACCCCATATGTAAGGACTGCAGATGCATCCTTGAAGGACATCAGGGGATAGTATATGTTGATATACTGTAACAGCAGGCATATGTATGGGCGTATAACTGAGAATAACATGTCTAAGGTGGTCCTGCTGTGCAATTATGATTTGCATTGTGGGATACTGTGGCAAAAATGTGTAATGTACAGTATTGTAGGTAGATATGTCTAACATTTTACATAGCATTACTGTTATGTTATGCAAACATCAGGTATGTCTAGTGGCATGTACAATACACAATAACAAGCTACATATGACTTGTAGTCACCAGACAGTGTATCAGCATGATAGCTAATTGAAATGGAAGAGCTAGTCAATTATCCATGCACAAAGGACATGTAACAGCTTCATAGGTTCATAGTTGGGTATTATGCTGTCTGGCCAAGGCCATTCATAAGCCTAGCTACAGTGTTTTGACTTGGGGTAGTGTCACCTCCCTAGGTTAGTGTCCTGTGCCTGTGAACAGCAGAACCATTACTTTCCTGCGCCTCTGTACAGCAGAGCCACTGCAGTGATCCCTGGTGTACATGTCTGTCTCCCATCCACCCATCGACATATCTCTTGAAGAGTGCTAGTGAGGGTCCCTGCCTGATGTACATAGGAATCATGTTCCAAAGCATGGGGAGTGTCCGGGTCAGGAATGTACCCCTCCAGCACGTCCTAGTCATCGTTGCGTTTAGGTACATATCCCAGAGCATGTGGCTCTCAGGGGCTTTTGCTCATGTGGAGCATATCCATCAATACTGTTTTGGACATGGGCCTTGTATGTTCAGCAGAGATCACCTCTGAGTATGCGGTATGCAAACGAGTACAGCTGGTGTTTCTGTAGTTGGGCTGCATACATCATCCTTCGGAGGTCAGTATTTCTCTTGGTGTGGTAATGTTGTGGTATTTCAAGCTGCTGCTGTTGTCTCGTAAGGTACATCCCAAATAGGGTGTTGTACCCTTTAATGTGTTTCATAAGTCATGAGTAGAGAGGCACAATGGCTGCCTTTGTTCTGGTTACAAACCCATTAGAGATTAGGGGGGCCACGTAGAAGGATATCCACACCACCTTGCCAATATGGTTATCAAAGGAGTGAATGCTATCTACTTGGGTTCTAAGAGCCTTTATTACATCTTATGTATGTAGGGGACTACCACCTATGTGACAGTCCGCGGGTGATTGGTGTAATCCAAAGGGGATGTCTATGCACCTTGTGGCATGCAGCTTGAGGCCATGTTATTGACACCAGGTATCCGTCCCAGTGACACCCTTATGGAGGGTGTCTGTATCAGCTGGGGAATCAATCATGGCCCCTAGTTTGCAGTCGTCTGCAAACCTTTTCAGGGTAAGTCCTCCTGTGCTAGCCTGTACCTCAGAGAAGCATATACCGCACATGAGCGGCCCTATGACAGAGCCCTGGGGGACACCAATTGTAACTGATTTACAGTAGGACCTAGGGTATGCTACCCTCACTGTGTGGGTTCTGTCCATGAGCCACTTTGCATAACATCTCATGACGTAGGGGTTAATGTGCAGGTGGATGTGTATGTTGACAATACTAGAATGGGGAACGGTGTTGAAAGCCTTTGAGAGGTCAAGGTAGGCTGTGTGGACCTCCTTACCCTCATCTACTGCCTTGGTAACTGTCTCAAAGGACTCCACCAGGTTTAGGAGGCATGGTCTGGCTGTAACAAATCCAAACTGTGTGGGATCAAAGGTCTCTGTGAATGAGATCCATGATGATGTGCTCCATAGCCTTGCAGAACAGTCTAGTCAGGCATATAGGGCAATAGTTCCCCCTGGTCCGTTGTGGCGCCACCTTTGTGGAGTGTGATAACTGTTGCTGTGCACCATTCAGGGGCCACAATGCCTGGTGCAAGGTTATTATTGAATATGGTGCCCAAGTGGGGAGCCAGTTCGTTCTGAAGTTCATGGAAATCGCAGCCTAGGATGTTGTACGGTCACATGGATGCTGTGTTCCTGGCTTTAGAGAGTGCAGCTTTGAACTGTGTAGTTGTGATCGCAGGGACTCTGCATCGTTCCTGTATAGATATGAGCCCTTTAGGGTGTGAGAGGGGTGTAAAGTTAGCACTGAACCCATCTGCCATGATGTTGCCAATATCAGTCATTTCTGTAATGTTCGTGCCTTACTGCTGTATGTCAGAACAGATGTGGGTATCGCCATCGAGAGTAGTGACATACCTCTAGAACGCTTTGTGGTAGTCCTTGGAATTAGTCGTGGTAATGTTTACGTAGCTAGCTTTGGAGGATGTGATAAGGGATCTCAGATTCTTACTGAGGCTGACCAGGGAGCTCCTCCACACATGGGATTGTACTCTACTTTGCAAAAGTCTCCTCCTTCTGTTGTACATTATGTCCATGGCAGTGGACCACCAGAGTGGCCTCTGTTTTCTGGTGGGTACTGTCATGGTTCTGTTAGCATGATCCATGAAGTCGTATAAGTGCTAATTAAGTGGAGTTGTGTATGATTCAGCGGTTGTAACTGTATTGCCCATCTGCACGGGTGTCATGACGTTTACTACTGCTGTCATAAGAAGCCTGAAGTTGGCTTTGTAGAAATATTGTACTGTCTTTTCCGTAAAGGATGTGGTGCCGGGATGTGGATAACAAGGATGATTAGCGTACATTCGAATCTGACCAATGAGGAGATAACCCTAGGTGTGGAACACCAGTCACACATGTTGGTAATGACCAAGTCTAGGATATTGTTGCCCCTGGTGATGGTGTGGATAGGTTGATCCAGGTGATTGGAGGTTATGAATCCCAGAAAGTGTTGGCCTAATGTGTTGGTGCATGAGTAGGTATCCCAGTTAATGGTGGGGTAGTGTCAGTCGCACATCAGTAATGTGTCTGTTTGAACCCTACTTTCCAGTACACCAAGAAGTGAGGACCGTTAACCGTGGGGTATGGTGGGGGATCTGTAGCAAGCTACAATTTGTATAGCAGTTATGGCCAGAGTTAGTTGCACTTGGATAACCTCTGATGCATTGTGCTAAGCAACTAGCCTGGAGGTGTGGATATCCTTAGGAAATATGAACACACCTCCGCCGTGGGTGTTCCGGTCATGGTTACATGACTGAAAGGTGTGGTATGAGTAATAACCTGGTAGTGCAGGGGTGCTCTCAGGAGCCTAGAAGCAGGTCCCAGTCACTGCACAGATATCAAAGTGGTCAATTACAAGGAGTGCCTCGGGTGAGTGCGTTTCAGATGAAGACGTCAAGCATTGAGTAGCATTACCCTAAGGTTTTGCTTGCCTGTTCCTGTTATGGTGATGAATGTGTTATTTGAACCATGCCTAAAACAGGCACTATAGGAGCAGCAAGAGCCTTAGCCATTATCCGGAATCCCAGGGCCGACAGGTGCAGGCCATGTGTGCCAAAGCATTGTGTTCTGTCGACCATTTCATTCAAAGCAGACAGATACTGGATACCCTTGGAATGACCCTTGGAATGACACCAGAAGTATAGCCAATTGTTGAAGTAAATCATTTTGTCCTTGCACTGCGTTATCAGTCTGGACGATGGCAGAATGCTACTCAGGCCTAGGGCGATACCTGCCTGGGTTACAAGATCGGAGAGCTATTCCATGTCTCTTTACATTTAGTCCAGGAAGGTACATCTCAGGGCATTCACACTAACATGGAGAATGACACAGTCATATTGTACCTGTTGAGGAGTGACCTGAGTGCATAGGTTATGTTGCAGATCCTGTTACCTGACAGGCAGCTGATAGTAACTATCTCCTTGTGTAGGCTGGTGAGTGGGACATCAGTGTGACCACCTATAGAGTCGCCTATGACTAGTGTGTTGGAGTGTTTTCGTTTAACCCAA
>NC_056739.1:962086278-962111439 GCF_019279795.1 Protopterus annectens
TCCCAGATACGGTTTAGAACTTTACATTTGAAATATTCAAGATTTATGTATTTTACATACAGAAATAACTGTTTTATGCAACTGTTACATGAAATATGGTACATAATTATTTCCTACAATCACAGGACATTTGCCATTGTATTATTTTTGGTCAGGACACACCTACCCAAACAGGGACTGTCCCTCACAAAGTGGGACAGGAGGTACCCTGCTTACGTCAGTGCCTTAATCACCCTATATCCAACTGCCACTATGCGAATGTGTAAAGCATATAGTCTCGATAATGCATGTGGGGAGAAGTGCATGACGGTCGGGTGTTTACTCCCGGGTAGTAGGTTCTGCATGACCGGCTGGAGGCTGAGCAGTCTCGTGAACCACTACTGCACATACAACTTGTGTCCAGATGTCTACAGGACTGGACATCGTGTCGGGACACCAAGTCTGAAGTTTACACAGGATACTTATCCAATGAGGGATATCCAAAAATTGAACAGGGCAATAAACTTCGATATTTTTGGATTTACAAAATCGTGATAGGGTTATACATGCAAGGGATACATAGTTTGCAATCCTGAGACTGCCTAGGGTGAGACTGCCTACGAGATATGAGTAGTGGTCACTATGTGCAGATATGGCTGTGCCAAGCTAGCAGCCCGAGTATGGCTGGATTTGGTGGACGTTCAGGAATGGGGGGGGGGGGGACTGTGTGCTGTAGAGGGGATGATGAGTATTCAATTATGCATCCAGGTGTGTTGCAGTTGGATGGCTCAGTTACATCCAGACCATTCTGTGGGTATGTGCCGGTGACGTTTCTGTATATGTGTATTGCACATTTTAATATTCATATGTTTGTGGGACTGCGTTCTACAGTATGGCCTGTCAGGTTGTATTGCGGATGTGTATGTTTGTTCTTTGTGTTTCTTTCTGATTCACCCACTGCTCCCTCATACACCTCCAGTTCACCTATTGTGCATCCAACACAATCTCCCCTTGGTGAATTATTACATTACCCGCCCCCCCCACACCCATATTCCACACACTCCATCCACCCCTTCTCTGGTTGATGGCCCATGGCACGGTCAAGGGAACACATTGCATACACTACATATCTCTGGTACCTGTATGGTTGTGAGGACTACCCTGGCATTGTTCACCTTCCACATGCTGTACATCATGCACATAGGTACACGCAAATACTTATCTTTCATGGCATGATAGGTAGACCCGGGTAATACCCATTCATCTTTGGCCCATCCAGACAAGGACGCCTTGGACAGCAAATGAGCAGATTTTGGGTGAATGCTCTGACCATTAGTAGGGTTGCCACCTTTTCATATGGCCAGGATGGGATATATTCGGGACACACATCAGATTTTACAGGCCAACACATACCCATGGTCAGTACAACGAATAGCACTTTTGTTTTATGCCTAAATGTAAGCTTATTGTTGTAGCAGTTTAGCTGCTTTTCGTTTACTTCATAGGTTCAAAGGCTGATACTAGGCTATCTGCCCTAGGGCATTTATAAGCCTAGGCAGTGTGTGCTTGGCTTTCGCCACACTTTTAGATTAGTTGACTGTGCCTCTGTATAGTAGGTCACAGAAGATAGCCCTTTTAAGGTTAGTTTACTGTGCCTCTGTCTAGCAGGGACACAGAAGAGATCCCAGGGGTAAACTTACGATCTCCCATCCACTTTACAAGATTTCTCTTGAAGAGGGTCATTGAGGGGCTCTGCCTAACATGGATTGGGATTGTGTTCCAGAGTGAGGGGAGCCTCTGGGATACTAATCTCTCCCTCCAGCATGTCCTATTTATTTCTGTGCTGAGGTTCAAGTCCCTGGAGCGTGTAGCACTAAGGGAGTTGGATTTCCTGAGGTGGAGCATGCCCATTAATTCTGGGTTACACCTTGCTTTATAAGTCAGGCACAGATCGCCTCTGAGTAGGCGGTACGCAACTGCGTAGAGCTGGAGTTTCTTTAGCCGAACTGCATAGGGCATCTCTTTGAGTCCCTTGATCCTCTTGGTGAGGTACTTTTGGGGTCTTTCCAGTTGCTGCAGGTGTCGGGTAAGGTACATCCCAAATGGGGCATTGTATTCAATTATGGGCCTGATGAGTGATGAGTAGAGGGGCACAATGACCTCTCTTGATCTAGATGTGAACCCTTTTGTGATAAGGTGGGCTATATCGAAGGTCTTTCTAACCACTTTGGCAACATGATTGTCAGAGGAGAAATTACTATCTACTTGGGTCCACAAGTCCCTAATTACTTCTTCCATACTTAATGGATTACCACCTATGTGGTAACTTGTGGGCACTTTGTTTTTCCCAAAGGGGATGACTATGCACTTTTTGGCATTTAGCTTTAGGCCATGGCTCTGGCACCAGTTATCCGTCTCTGTCAGACCCTTTTGGAGGATGCTTGCGTCAGCCGGAGAGTCAATTATGGCACCCAGTTTGCAGTCATCTGCGAACTTGGTCAGTCATAGTCCTCCCATGTTAGCCTGTACCTCAGAGAAATATATACCGAACAAGAGAGGTCCCAGGACTGAGCCTTGTGGGACACCACTTATAACTGGTTTAGAGTCTGATATGGCACCTGCAATTCTGACCATGTGGGTTCTATCCCTGAGCCAGTTTGCAACCCATCTTGTGACAGAGGGGTTGATATTTAAGCTGGTGAGCTTATTTATGATGCCCAAGTGGGGTACTGTGTCGAAGGCTTTTGCGAGGTCCAGGTAGGCTGTGTGGACTACCATACCTTTATCTATGGCCTTAGTAACTGTTTCAAAGAAGTCGACCAGGTTCAAGAGGCAAGATCTGCCCTTAACAAAGCCAAATTGGGTAGGATCCAGTGTCCGGAGGTTCCCAATGTCTTTGTTTACGAGTTCCATGATGATACGCTCCATAGCTTTACAGACCAGGCTAGTCAAGCTTATAGGGCGATAGTTTCCGGGGTCCGTTGTGGCACCACCTTTGTGGAGCGGGATCACTGTTGCTGTATGCCATTCCTTGGGTACATATCCTGTAGTAAGGCTGAGATTGAACAGTGACTTTATGCGAGGGCTCAGTTCTTCTTGGAGCTCATGTAAGACGCAGCCCGGGATACCGTCTGGTCCCACTGATGCTGTGTTTTCTGCTTTGGAGAGGGCAGCTCTCACCTGTGCATCTGTGATGTCAGGGAGGCTACACTCTGGTGAGATAGACATTTGCTCTTTTGGGGGGAAGGGGGGGAGAAGTTTGCACTGAACCTGTCTGCCAGGATGTTGGCAATGTCTGTGGGTTCAGTGTATTTTTTGTAATTTTGCACTAACTCAGTGCATATCTGGGAGTTGCCACCCAGGTTCCTCACATAACTAAAGAAGGCCTTGTGATTATCTTTAGTGTCTTGTGCAATTTTTCTTTCGAAGCTGGCCTTAAATGATTTTATGAGGGATCATAGTTTTCTGCTAGTACTGATCAGAGATGCCTTCCCTTTTTGGGATTTTGCTCTATCATGTAGTAGCTTCCTCCTTCTGTTGTATAGCTTATTTATGGCCAGGGTCCACCAGACAGGTCTCCTGCATTTGGAGGAGTGAGTCTTGGTTTTATTTGGGAAAGCACGATCCATGCATTTCTGTAGGTGTCCATAGAATTCTTTTGTAAAAGATTCTGCGGTTTGGGTTGTATTTTCCACTGGCCCAGGGGCTTTGAAGGATTCCACCTCGGTTTTGAGAAGTGTGAAGTTTGCTTTTGAGAAGTTCTTCACCGTGGTTTCCTTGGCTGGGGGTGGGGACGGGATATGGATGTCTAGTGAGATTAATTTATGGTCTGATCTTACCAATGAGAGGTATACCTCTGGTGTGGAACATAGAGTCCCCATGTTGGTGATGACCAGGTCCAATATGTTTTCCCCTCTTTTGGGAGTGGTGACCAGTTGTTCCATAGCATTTGAGTTTATAAGTTCTAGAAACCATTGGGTGAAGGTGTTGGGGCTTGAGTAGTTTTCCCAGTCAATGTTTGGGTAGTTGAAGTCACCCAATATAATAGTGTTTGGAGAGACCTTCATATTCTCCAGTGTTCTCAGGAAAGCCGAGTGGGGTTCCTGAGTTTGGGAGGGTGGTCTGTAGCAGGCTACAAACTGAAAGGCAGTTTTGCCCACTGTTAGTTGCACATGGATGGTCTCCGATGCTTCGTGCAGTGCCACTAACCTGGAGGTGTGAGTATCTTTGATGAATATGGATACTCCCCCTCCTTTTGTGGTTCGGTCCAAGTTTTGGGGCCGAAAAGCATGGCATGAGGTATAACCTGGTAGTGCTGGGGTGCTCTCGGGAGCATTTAACCAGGTTTCTGTTACTGCACAGATATCGATATTCTCCATACTGAGGAGAGTCTCGAGTGCATGCATCTTGTGGTTAAGATTTCTGGCGTTGAGCAGCATTACCCTTATTTATTTTTTTTCTTGTGTTGTCTATGGAGGTGGGTTTGTCTTTTGAGCCTTGCCTAAAAAAGGCACTATGGGGGTGGCAAGAGCCTTAGCCAGTATTCGAAAGCCCAGGGGTAACAGGTGCAAGCCATCCCTAGCGAAGCAACGTGGCTTGTCGAGCATGTCATCCCAGGCTGACAGACACTGGATTCCCTTTGAATGACACCAATACTTTAGCCAATTGTTAAAATTGATCATTTTGTCTTTATACTGTGGCATCATTCTTGGTGAGGGCAAGATGCTACTCAAGGTAAGGGTCATACCGGCCTGGGCTACATGATCAGAGAGCTCCTCTATGTCTCTTTTCATGTAGTCCAGGGAAGTACGTCTCAGGTCATTTACACTAGCATGGACAATGATGGAGTCATATTTGTACTTGCTTTGGAGTGACCTGAGTGCTTGTGTTATGTGGCGGATCCTGGCACCCGACAGGCAGCTTACAGTGACCTTCTCCTTGTTCAGTCTGGTAAGTGGGACGTCAGTGTGTCTGACAATAGTCACCTATTACAAGTGTATTAGGTGTGTTGTTTAGCCTTAAGGGCTGTGACTGTGTGGCACACTGACTTTGTGAACTGTGTGATACGTGGGTATTGTTGTGGCTTAGGGGTTTGCTTGAATGTCTACTTTGGAGGTCTCTGCTGCTTAGGCAGATTTTTATTTAGAGCCTCGGAGTATGTTTTTGTGTGTTTATGTGTTTGGTTTGCTGATGCGATAGGTCTATGTGAGAAAGGATTTGTGGTGTGTGTAGTTACCTTCTCCTCCTGACTGACTGTGCCAGTACTGGGTGAGAGAGCTCAGCCTCCAGTTTGGCTATATAGTTGCATCTCTCACATATATTTGAGCTTGTTGGGAGGAGGAGAGGGTGGTCTGTGTACATAAGGCAGTTGTAACATTGCCTCAAGATTCCCAGATTCACCAGCTGGACTGGAGTGTAAACCCGAAACTGACTTTTGGACATGCCAGAATAGTATAGGGAACTACTTTTGTATAAGAGGGTGTAGTGCTTTAATTTATTAGTGTTTACTTATAAGATTACTTATAAGAGCAAGTGCAGGGATTTAGAATGAACATAGAGTGCTTACTTTGAGATTTAGAACACTTCTAAGGGAAAAAGTGAAGAGCAGACTTTGTGGAGCCAGGAATAGTTTAAACGGCGCTGCCTGATTATGCACTATGGCCAAAATAGCGCAAATGCGGGTTTTAAAGCAGGGAAACTGAAAGAGATAGGAAATGACCCAAAGCTTCCTCCTATCCAAGTAAGGATATGGGCAACACAGGAACCTAAACTACAGTCCGGAATTCAGCAAAGCCTGAAATGTGGACTAATCTAGTTCAGCAAAGGCGGGAAAAGAGAATATGTTTTTTTTTTTTTTTCAGGAAACAGCAGAAAAACACACAGAAAACACTGTAAATGCTATAAACAGGCTAGCACACTTTAGTGTGTAGCCTACAACAGTTATACAATAAAAAAACAACTTAAAAATGATATAAAACAAGTGCAAAACTGTAAAAATCAGAAAGGCAATACAATTAAAACTTTTTAAAGCACAGATCAGTTGGAAAATCGCTTTTTAGGTGGGAAAAGGCAGTCGGGGCAAAAAAACAGAGAAAAAATACTTAAATCTGGAAAAGACTCTCTTGGGTCTCACTGTTGCCTGCATCACTTTGCAGGACACCACAAGGAGCTGTGCGAAGTTGTATACTGGCGCAAAACCTCGCAAATGCAAGTTTTAAAGCAGGGAAACTGAAAGAGATAGGAATTGACCCAAAATGGCCAATAAGCTACTAGCTTCAGGGCTGAGACCACTCCTCCAGGGACAGATAGGCTGCTCAAAGCTCCCCACTCTCACTGGTGAACAGAGAAGCTTCCTCCTATCCAAATAAGGATATGCGCAACACAGGAAACTATACCACAGTCCAGAATTCAGCAAAGCCTGAAATCTGGACTAATCTAGTTCAGCATAGGTGAGAAAAGATAATTTTTTTTGTTTTTGTTTCAGGAAACAGCAGAAAAACACACAGAAAACACTGTAAATGCTATAAACAGGGTAGCGCACTTTAGTGTGTAGCCTACAATAGTTATACAATACAAAAATGACTTAAAAATGATATAAAACAAGTGCAAACCTGTAAAAAGCAGAAAGGCAATACAATTAAAACTTTTTAAAGCACAGATCAGCTGGAAACTCGCTTTTAAGGCGGGAAAAGGCAGTCAGAGCAAAAAACAGAAAAAATACTTAAATCTGGAAAAGTCTCTCTTGGGTCTCTCTGTTGCCTGTATCACTCTGGAGGACACCACGAGCAGCTGTGCGGAGTTGTATACTGGTGCAAAACTGCGCAAATGCGGATTTTAAAGCAGGGAAACTGAAAGAGATAGGAATTGACCCAAAATGGCCAATAAGCTACTAGTTTCAGGGCTGAGACCACTCCTCCAGGGACAGATAGGCTGCTCAAAGCTCCCCACTCTCACTGGTGAACAGAGAAGCTTCCTTCTATCCAAGTAAGGATATGGGCAACACAGGAAACTATACCACAGTCCAGAATTCAGCAAAGCCTGAAATCTGGACTAATCTAGTTCAGCAAAGGCGGGAAAAGAGAATATATATTTTTTTTTTTTTTTCAGGAAACAGCAGAAAAACTGTTTAAACCAAAAAAACAGCAAAGCAAGCGGAAGCTGAAAACATAAAAAATTTAATGTTGTGAGCGCTTTCGGAAACGCCAATATGTTTCCTTCTTCAGACAATCACACAAGTTTAGGGCATAAATATATAACACACTAACTGGCCAATTAAACAATCAATGCTTAACACACCTCAGTTAATACAAGCAAGTTCCCAAACTAGGAGCTTGTCAAATGCTTAAGCAACATAAAAATTATTATTTTCCAAAAGTCGATGTTATTAAACAAGATGAATAGCACTTAATGGTCAGCTCCACAGTTTTTCTAAATTAGAAAACAAGCCCCATTATGATTAAATCAACATTGTTCTTTTCATAGGGTATTAAAATACTCTTTTCTAAAAAAATATATATAATTATACAAATAAAAATAAAACAATAAAAATGAAAATAAATATAAATATGAAACACGTATTAAATGTTATTTGATCTGTTGTGATGGTGTCAAATTTGACTTTTTTATGTTTACAGAGAATCCCAGGAACTTGAGGAGGTTCTGTACAAATTCTAGATGCTGGAGTAAGACATCCTTATTCCTCCCTATTTACACAGGATGAGCTCAACAACACTTGTGGAAATGCATCAAAAACTGTACCTGAAGAGGCAAACGCTGTCGGTAATCTGACAGCTTTGATTCAGGTTCTTATGGATCGTGTGGACATTTTAACACAACGAATGGAAAAACTAACTACAAGTACCAACCTAGTAAGCACTAGGTCCGAAGAGCCTGTACCTCGCTTAACAAGTACGGATGCACAACAATTGTCAGCTCCAAACAACCATATGCCTGTTAGTGGCCACAACGGGCTTGGTATGCATAATACATCAGGAAATTATACTCCACCAAGGTTACTTATAGCTGAGCGGGGTGGAGAGAGTCAGAGGCAACAGACTCGTACTATTAACGGTGATAACAACATTAATGCGTATGAAACTGCTCTAACTATCGGGAATTTTTTAATTAATGAGAATTTTTTCGAAGATAGTTGGTCACCAGATCCTACACCTTCTACAACATCCTCGGTGAGTAACATTACTACATACATTAATGAGTTTGATCAAAAGCTTTTTCGCTGTAGGAAACTACAGCTGGAAATTTCTTATCTCGATGAATGCCTTAAAAAACAAATTATACCTAAGGGGCTTAGGCAGTGGAGGTATCCTGTCGGACTGGTTGAAGGGTCCGACTTCCATCATGAATTGTTAGACTTGTTCGACAGACAAGGATTTGAATTCATCAAGAGCTTAATTAACTATTACAAAGTTGAAGTAACTGCCTTAAAAGCTCACCTGGAAATATTAGAACAGTCTATCAAGTCTAACACTGATTTCCCTCGCTATAAGTATGACTACTTGAGAATTTTTAATAGCATTGAAGCTACTATGCTAAAGCTAACTAACGCTAAAAAGAAAAAGATTGCGAGGGATGTCCAACAGTATAAGAGCCGGTAAGCATACCCTCCACCCCCTTTAGTTTTTACTGGTGTTGTTCGTGATACTGGTGACAACACTGAAGGAGATAATTCCAACATGCCCCTTAATGCCAATACTTCCTTGGGACCTGAAATTGAACCCTGTAGAAGTGATCGTATTAGGAATAACAACAACAGAGATGGCTCCAATGTTGCTAAAGGGGTGACTTACCAAAGAGATAACGGCAACAATACTAACTCACCACATAATAATTTCCAACAGGGTTTTCAGGCTCATCAGCCAAATCAGATGAATCAACCAAGGACTGCCTCGAAACAGAAATGTACGAGGAACAGGAAAAATCAAAGAAGGAACTAGTGAACGTTGAAACTCTAAGTCCACAAATATGTTCTAACTCTGGGGGTGATTTTTTTGTCTATAATTATACTGACTTAATTATCCCACAAGAAATCATTGATTTTTTTGCATTAGGGTTAACTTTTGTTCCGGCTTCTCACATGAATTTGGTTAATACTATAGTTGACCTTAAATTATTTGTTAGGAAGATTAACCTCAATGCCCTATTAGGGCCAGGTTCTACTGTTAACAACCCACTAAGAGTTTCTAGCCTTTTTAACCCGCCTCTCCATCCAAACATACTTGCTTTTGAAAAAATGTGTGAATTAGATTTTAGATCTGCTAACACACTTAGGTTTAATCATCAAAAGAGGGGCCATAACATCAACCAAAGTGAACTGGACTTCATTAAGCTTTTGAAAGATTGTAAAATAAGGGCTATGAAACCAGATAAAGGTGGAGGGTTAGTTTTTATGCACCATGACACCTATATTAACAACATGATGAAACAGTTGGATACTGCAGTTTATCAACCTGTTAGTATCAATGAGGTTAACATGGCTTACAAAAAAATCAGAGGGATATTGGATGACTTGTTCCTTGAGAGTTCCATTGACATTGAGGTATACAATTTTTTAACAATGTCTGCTCCTAGATTGCCATCACTTTTTGGCACACCAAAAATCCACAAAAGGACTAGGGACCCCCCGTTTAGACCTACTGTCGACGGGAGAGGGTCCATTACATATAGTTGTGCTAAATATGTGGACGGCATCTTGAAGCCATTAATTGAGAAGGAGCACCAAATATGTAGGGACTCTTGGAGTTTCCTTAAAGAACTTGGGAACATCCCATTCCATCGGGAACATCAATTTTTAACAATTGATGTTCGAGATCTATACACAGTCATTCCACAAACCCTAGGGTTAGAATGGATTAGGGATTTTTTAAGTTCTAGGAATGTACAAGAAAGTGTAATATATGTTGGTGAAACTCTGTTGGACATTGTTCTTTCTAACAACTTTATGGGGTTTGAAGGAAATAATTTCCTTCAAAAATCAGGGGTTGCCATGGGGTCCCCCTTCGGCGGAAGTTTCGCTAATTGCATTATGGCGCATTGGGAAACTACCTTGTTGTTTCCTAACCCTTTGTTCAAGAACTATGTCGCTTGGTACACTCGGTACCAAGATGACATGTTTTTAATTTGGAAAGGCCCTTCTAGCCTGATACCAGAATTTATGGCTACTATAACTACCCTAACTGACTTCCTAAACTTTACTTATGTTTTACATCCGGATTTTATTAACTTTCTGGATATTTGCATTCATAAAGACTATCATAATGGTAGGTTTAGAACCACTATATATAGGAAGCCTACTTACTCAAATCCATTCCTCCATTTTTCCAGCTCCCATCCCTACCACCAAAAAAGAGCGGTAGTCAAAGGACAGTTAGTTAGAGCTGCCAGAATGGTTTCAGAGGAGATGGACTTTATAAGTGAATGTCAACTCCTGGAGAGTATGTTTGCTAATAGGGGATATCCCCTGTCATTAATTTCTAGTATCTCTGCAGAGGTTATTACCAAAAGGCAAATAGGGTACTTTCAACCCCTATTATTAGCTAAGATAAATGTTGAAAACAACTTAGAGGCTAATCAGGGAACCCTCTTACAAACAGAATCCCATGAGTTTATCACCAGTTCCTTTGTACATACAATCTTGACCATGTATTAATAAGAAACATCTTAAATAAAAACTGGGCCCTTATAATGGAGGACAGTAGGTTGAATAATATTTTAGGTGACGTACCTAGGGTAGTTTTCAGACGTGGACATAACTTGAAGTCACTTCTGGAATATTCCAGGAAGCCTTTGATAAATAAACATATGGGTATGATAAAGTGTGGGGCATGTCACCAATGTAGATTTATCAACACTACATATCGATTTAAGATATGTGACAAATGGTATAAGGTCCAAGGTAGATTTTCTTGCGATTCTAAAGGGGTAGTTTACTCTGCATGTTGCCTGAACTGTCCCTCTTTCTACATTGGAAAGACAGAAAGAAAGTTTAGGCAAAGGATTTACGAACATCAATATGCCATTAAAAGGAAAAACACGAATAATGCCTTAGCTAGGCACATAGAAGAATTTCCTGACCATAGCCTTAGGTTTAATGTATTGAATCAAGTACAGCCTGATGTTGAAGGGGGACCATGGCAAATTAAACTCGAGATAGAGGAATTATTATGGCAAATTAGAAGAGTAGCCTATTTGCCTCCAGGTTTCAACGAAACAGTATCTATTAAATGTTTTTTAAAATTAGCAGCATTGAAGAGATGAGTTCCTTTATTATTAAGGAACCCTTTTACATCATTTCCTGTTGGTGGCCACTATCAAATAACATTTAATACGTGTTTCATATTTATATTTATTTTCGTTTTTATTGTTTTATTTTTATTTGTATAATTATATATACTTTTTAGAAAAGAGTGTTTTAATACCCTGTGAAAAGAACGATGTTGATTTAATCATAATGGCCTGTTTTCTAATTTAGAAAAACTGTGGAGCTGACCATTAAGTGCTATTCATCTTGTTTAATAACATCGACTTTTGGAAAATAATTTTTATGTTGCTTAAGCATTTGACAAGTTCCTAGTTTGGGAACTTGCTTGTATTAACTGAGGTGTGTTAAGCATTGATTGTTTAATTGGCCAGTTAGTGTGTTATATATTTACGTCCTAAACTTGTGTGATTGTCTGTCTGAAGAAGGAAACGTATTGGCGTTTCTGAAAGCGCTCACAACATTAAATTTTTTATGTTTTCAGCTTCCGCTTGCTTTGCTGTGTTTTTGGTTTAAACAGTTTGTCGAAGTTTCGTTTATTCATTTTAGGAAACAGCAGAAAAACGCGCACTTTAGTGTGTAGCCTACAACAGTTATACAATAAAAAAAACGACTTAAAAATTATATAAAACAAGTGCAAAACTGTAAAAAGCAGAAAGGCAATACAATTAAAACTTAGCACAGATCAGTTGGAAACTCGCTTTTTAGGCGGGAAAAGGCAGTTGGAGCAAAAAAACAGATAAAAAATACTTAAATCTGGAAAAGTCTCTCTTGGGTCTCTCTGTTGCCTGTATCACTCTGCAGGACACCACGTGGAGCTGTGCGGAGTTGTATATTCTGTTTCTTGTTACATGTAGGTATGTTACATATGGAAATAACTATTGTATGTGACTATTACATAATATGTGGGACATAATTATGTCCTACGATCGCAGGATATTTTACATTTATAATGGTTTTGGTATGGACACAACTGCCCAGAGGGGGACTGCCCTCACAATGTGGGACAGGTGGTAACCTTGACCATTGGGCTAGACTTAGCTATTGGTGGCGCGCTAACACAATGCGTTTCACTTCCACTTGGTATAACTATCAACTCTACAATAGAATACGGGCACGGGGTTTTAAATGTTATTTGTTCGAGGGATGGGAACTCAATATTCAGCTACATGCATTTGTGTTTGCTTCTTATTTTTGTGTTCGGATAACTGTCTTGCATGCTTTGCATACGTTTTAGTATCCACGGACACTGACACGTGTGATTACTATTGGAGGCAGGCTGTACTATTCAGCATTTTAGATTGCACGTAAACAGCCGAGATGTCCACGCCTCCTTGCGGCACTTGGACACGCCTCATGCACTCCTGCACATTTCCTATGCACGTGGGTTTGGCGGCAGCGCACCTTCATTAATATACATATGGCGCTACTGCACCATCTCTATACCGCATGGTCGGTGCAAGCCTAACGCCGTCCTTACGCCGAGCTTCATGAATCCCAGGGATAATCATTTAGCCCAGGGGGGTTTCCTGCTTACAGGGTAACTTGCCACCACAATTCACTGAATTCAGTTTTCTCCTCCCATGGGCCTCCCCTTATTTCATTCTTTACCTGTTCCAGCACAAAAAAAGAAAATTCTGCTTTCAAACAAAACTTTGTATGCTTTATATATATATATATATATATATATATATATATATATATATATATATATATATACATACACACACACACAATTAAAGTGAACTCACACACATGTTTATTTAAATGTACAAATGATAGAACATGAAGGTATGTACACAGCTAGGAGTGCAAATGTATTTTTGCAGTGTAAGAAGCTACCTAATAGGCTCTATGCCAGTTTATGAGAAACCTTTACAAGTAACTGTACAGTGTTTAATATATGAACGTAATAATGAGGTCCACATCCTAGACTCTAAAAATGCATCAGTTATTATGTTTCCACGTCTTAGTCTCTAAAAATTTGTTTGGCCAGTCAATTAAATTGGCTTGTCTTGGATGCAGTTAACTCCAAAATTCACATAACAGGGCAAAATGTAGGGTAACCTGCAGTGGGGAATACGCACGTGTTCACACTTTCTTTGATGTGTTCTGCAGTAGATAGGTACCTTTCTGTTGTTTTGATGTATCCCTTTGTGGCTGGATGACCTACAAACCATGCAACCTTTGCAACTAAAGGAAGTCTACTGCAAGGACACTTACTGTTAAGTAATCCGCATAGTTTGCGGTGTGCTAATTATTTTTTCCTTGAGGTGGAAAGCTTGTTCAGCCATTTTAAAAAAGCTACTGAAATTGTTTTATTTTTTGTTTAATAGAGCCCCAGTGAACACACATATCTCTACAGACACTTAGCCATATTTGACACGTGTCACTTGACGTTTATTACAAATCAGAAGCAATGAGCAGTCACTAACATTGGTTTACTTTTTTTTCATGTACAGAATAACACTACATATTTTACATGTAGGAGGATGCCTTTTGTCAGTTGTTAAGTGAAATAATTATAATGATACCATAACAAACCTATTGTAAAGATTAATAATTTCTTTTCACTATACAGTGTTGCATGTGTGAGCGGGTAAGTACAGCCTTTTGAAGCTTAAATTTCTTTGTTATATTTATTCTGCTTTAACAATTTTGCAAGCATATGCACATATATAAAAAATGCCACATGACTGCCCTGTGTTCTAGCTTCAATCATTAACTGAGCCTCAGAGCTCTGCAGCAGATTTCATAACAAATAATTTAATTTAGTACTTCATTCTGGTTGTTATTAAACCAGTATATGTGGGAAAGAATGTCAGTCATGTCTGATATATCTAAAAATACATAGATGTATACAGAGTATATAAAGGATAAATACACACAAGTATATGTGTCATCTGTGGCCAGCAGAAACCAGTAGGTTTCAGAATATCATTATTATGGCGGGGCGGGGCGTGGCCAAGGATGAACACAGGATAGCAGCAGATTTCTTCAGCTCCACCAATTTCATTACACTGACAGGAATTAATTACTTAAAAAATTAATTTTTGAAGTAATTTTCTTTCTAAATATGTTTGTTTTATATAGTTCTTGAACTATATCTAAAAAAAAAAAAGGAAATCTTAACAATATTCCTGTCAGAAATCACTTTGGAAATTTTCCTGTCAGTTTATCAGTCTGAAATGAGTTCCAGTAAGACAAATTCTCAAGACTCCAGCATCAAGAAAGAACTTCGGTCTCTGATAATTTTAATCCAGCAACTTACTGCTAAGATGGATAAAATGGATACTAAAATAGACACCTTCATAGAAAAAACTACAAAACAAATAGACTTGTTACATATAGACCTGCAACAACAGAAGATCCAGATGACAGGCATAGAAGAAGCTGTGAATGACATGGAAAATAGAATACAAGAAGAGGAAATCAACATTGAGTTTCTGCTGAAACAAAATACACATTTACAAACAAAGCTGGATGACCTGGAAAATAGATCTAGGCGCAATAACATCAGGATTTTTGGACTGCCAGAAAATATTGAAGGTAACAATATTACTTCTTTTTTAACAACATTGCTCCCTAAAACTTTAGACTTACCAGAAGCATTCTCTTTTGGTATCGAAAGAGCACTAGATTTCTATCATCTTTTGATAAAGAGATGGTTCTTAAATCTGCTTGGGCTAAAGCTCCTGTTAAGACTAATGAGACAACTGTGCGTTTTGACAATGACTATTCTTCCATGGTAATAGCTAAAAGAAAAGTTTTTCTGCCACTAATAAGGGAGCTTAAAAAAGCACAGTTTAAAACATACCTTCTGTTTCCTGCCAAGCTTAAAATCTTCCTTCCTGATGGTCCTAAAATTTTCGATGACTTAGACTCTGCTTTACTGTTTATCAAAAAAAATAAGATTTTGGATAAAATAGAGGAAATGGAATGGGCTAGTCCTTCATTAAAGAGACTGGCAACTGAAACTTCATGGAAGACTTCAGAGAAGAAGAAGAGACTAAAAAACAAATGATTTGTTCTATGTTTTTTTTCTCTCATCATTTTATTTCATTATTAATCTTTTTAAATATAGTTCCTGCATTTCCAAGAAGCCACAAATATTTTGAAAAAGATTTAATCAAAGTTCTCACTGGCTCTGTTCCTGCACTAAACCTGACTAAACTTCTACCCCACTCTATCTCCTTACTACCCCCATATCTCTCTCCCTCTTCGCTGAACAACTATCCCTTCTCTCACTTACTTCTCTCCCTCTTCTCTGAAAGTTTGCTTAATCCTTTCATATCCTTTCTTTTTTTACTTGACTCTTACTTTTTCTCCCACTTCCTCTCCCTACCACCTTTCCCTGATTTATGCTTCTCAGTAGTTTAGTTTGTTTATAGGAAATGATATCTCTTCCTACTTGTAAATAGTTTTTGTATACTAACTTTTTTTATTGTCTCTCCATTTATCCTGGTGATTTTCTTGTATATTACTTCAAATGTATGTTTTTTGTATATCTTGTGGAGCTTTTCTCCCCGGGCCTCTACTGAAAATGGAAATAATTCCAGCTAGACTAGCCCGGTCAACAAATGTAAAATAAATAAAATAAAAAAGTTATTCTCTGTGTGCAAAGAAATGTTTTGTTTCATAACCAGTCAAAATATCTGGAGATTTAATGACAAGCTATGATTCAACTTGTTTCTCTTTCTGAAAAGGAGAAGTAAGGTCAGTAATTTGATACATTTTTTTTTTCTTTATCTTTTTTTTTCTTCTCCTTTTCTTCTTTTCTTTGTTTAAACAATGATATTCTATTTAGATTATGTAGTGGGTAAAGAGTGGGGGAGGGCAGGGAGAGAAGAGTAATGAAAATATGATTAATAGAATAATAACATATTTATTCCTTGTAAAAAGTTTATATGTTCTTCAAATGCTATTCCTAATCATACTTTCTTGATTATACTGCTTATGCTTGTTTGTAAATAATCTGTCATGCTTTAACTAATAATAATTAGAACTAAATAATAGTAAATAATATGTTTTATTTTTAACTCTATTAATATAAACAGTAAGTAATATTCCATTGTATATACTTCTTATAGCTTTCTCTTACATTTTTTTATTTCTGCCTTACACCCTTTTATTTTCTACTCTCTTTTCTTTTCTTTATTAATATATAGAAATGCTTTTGATCATATAGACACAGTAAATAATAAGATTTGCATAAAAATTGAGTTGGGACAAAAATATTGAGTTTTATTACTTATTAATAATTTTGGGCTTAATTTCACTTACATAGAGGCTGTAATAACCTGTAAAATACATTGTGAAGGTTTTGTCATGTTTAGATGCATTTACACTGCTAAATGAATGTTTGTCACTAGTTTTTAATAAGTTTCCCGCCAAAATGTTAAGAGAGACAATCTGGGATGTGGGCTGTCTCATGCACAGTATCCATGAGCTACTTCAAAAGTTTCAACTCTCAGAATTCTCACAGAGAAGCTGAAAGCAGTTAGTCTAACCTTTGACCTAGATATCACACTGACACATCACAGACTTAGGAATAACACTCTACCAGGAAATAGAAATGATGCAAATGCGACTATGTGAAGGAAAATGAACTCTTTAACATCTAAATGTGAGTTATTTTATATAATTACTTAAATATCTATGTTATAATTCATAAAATATGTCAGTTATAATGAGTTTAAATGATACAGTTTCTTGTAGTAAGTAAATGTCTTATTTTAGAAGGCATAGAAAATGAAACATTTATTCAAGTGTTTTTGAAAATCTACCTAACAGCAGCTTAATAATTTGTGTTAAAAACTTATGTTCCAAACATATACATTACTATAACTCATTTAATTCATCTGATTGACAAGCATAAATAATTTTATAACTCTATTCTGGAAGAAATTGTCATGTGATATATTTTAAAGCAGTAGTATAGCATGGTTGTAAAATCTGGTTACTAAAATGTGTTTGCTGTGCATTATTTTGTATAAAGCAGACATATTTATTGTAGGGACAGCAAGTAGGATAGTGCTCAGCAAGGACACAACTCAGTGAGATCAGATATATATATATATATATATATATATATATATATATATATATATATATATATATATGTGTGTGTGTGTGTGTGTGTGTGTGTTTATGTATGTGTGTGTGTGTATGTGTATGCATGTGTATATATATATATGTGTATGTGTGTGTGTGTGTATGTATATATATATATATATATATATATATATATATATATGTGTGTGTGTGTGTGTGTATGTATATATATATATATATATATATATATATATATATATATATATATATATATGTGTGTGTGTGTGTGTGTGTGTATGTATATATGTATATAAGTGTTTCTGAGAATCTGCATAACTATGCAGAATGATTTATAACAATTTTTATGAATACAATATTTTATTCTATTGACAATAATGAGTTTGAGTAAATGCTCATATACAAGCAATTCAAGGTTTTTTTGGAAGCTGTTAATTGCATTTACATGACAGAAAATAGACGCATCTTAATATATGTAATGTCTGAATCATATTAGCCAAAGTTTTTGATTTAAATGAATGTTAGAACTTATTTTCTCTCCTCTTGATTTCTAACATCAAGATTATTTGAATGCTATTTGAATACAAGTGTTTTATATTACATGGATGTATATAGTAGTATGAACAGTTTTAAAAAAGGTTTATTTTAGTTTATATGATGCTGTTTTACCAAATGTGTAGTCTTGTCTTGCTAGATAATTGAATTGAAAACTGTTAACCTCAGTTAAATATAACTAGTATTAAATTGATAAGGTGGTAGCTGAGGTACTGCTGCTTAGGTAGGGGTTAACTTGAGTGGTAAATACTAATCTAAGTTGGAGTTTATAACTCCAGGCTGGATGCAAGGTTTAATCCTTACATTATTTTCACTTCTTCATTGTTATTTGTATATAGTTTTGACATCCACAATATATTTTGTACATTCATTGTCACTACAAACAAAATTGAATCCTATACAAAATCCCATAAGAGATTCAATAAATACAGCTATATTTAAAGGTACACCTAAAGGAGGAGATGTAACATTACTTATCTTGTTATTTGTTATTTTGATCATAAGATTCTTAATTTTTAAAAATGCCAAATGACATCTTTAAGAGGAATTTCTTTAAACATTAATGGATTGAATAATCCATGTAAAAGGGCAAGCCTAATAAGATACATTAATTTACATAAGGCCAACTTAGTCTTCCTGCAAGAAACCCATCTCTTGAAAAAAGATATTGAAACACAAACAAATATTCAGTATTGGTTAGTTCAGAGCACACTCAGAAAAAAAAGAGGAGTGGCTATTTTATGGAATAAAAGTATGCCCATTCCTAAAACCATTAAGTCTTATCAGGATGACAAAGGAATGTTTTGTATGGTTACAATACAAATTAATGGGAAGACTTACACTTTAATTAATGTATATTGGATACCTGGAATTGGTATTAATACAGTGAAACATCACCTTGATAAGATCATATCATTCTCTATAGGAGATATTATTTTAGCTGGTGACTTTAATTGTATACTACATGAAAGTGATACTACCACTATAGGGAAAAGAAGAATTACATCTAATTCAAAACATTTAAATGATTTTGCTAATTCTTATCATTTGAATGATATTAATAATCAAATAGATTCAAAATCATTACCATACAACTTTTTTTCTAACAGATACAAAACTTATTCAAAAATAGATAGGGTCTTTATTTCTAACCAGATGGTAACATATTTAATTAATTCCAAAATCATTTCATGTCCTATATCTGATCATAATTCAATTGTTTTTGAATTCATGATAAAAAATACTCATAATGTTCAGATCAAAGGATACCAGCATACTTAACTCAACTAAAAGACTATAAAGAATATATACTTTCAGAAATAAAACATTTTTTAGACATAAATAATACTCCTGAAGTCTCCATTGTTTATGTTTGGGATGCCTTAAAATCATATCTATATGGACAAAGTATCAGATGGTATAATAATAAAAGGAAATCTTGGGATAAGGAATTGTTAGATATTCAAAGTAAATTAGACTCTTATAAACATAATAATAAAGAAAATATTATGGACAAGAAAGTTATTGAAGAAATAAACAAACTAAATGAGAAATACAAAGAAATTTTAACTCATAAAGTTAAAATAACTTTAGAGAAATACAAGTTTTTGTCTTATTCAATAAGCCCCAAATACTTACATAGACTTAAAAATAAAAAAAAAGGTTGAATAAACAAAACCATATCAAAGAAATCTTTTCTCTAAGGAAAAAGAAGAATGTTTCTAGTATACCAGAAATACTAGATGAATTTAGAAATCACTTTCACAAAATTAACCATAATAACATTAACATGGAACCTAAAGAT
This sequence comes from Protopterus annectens, assembly GCF_019279795.1. NCBI lineage: Eukaryota > Metazoa > Chordata > Ceratodontiformes > Protopteridae > Protopterus > Protopterus annectens. Next base: position 962,105,964 of record NC_056739.1, read on the forward strand.
AAAATAAAGGAGTTTATAACCACAAACATGAATAAAAAGCTTAATAAACAACAGATTAAACTATTAGACAAGAGTATTTCATATACAGAAGTTATTACACAAATAAATAAGCTTAAATCAAACAAAGCACCGGGTAATGATGGTATTATACCAGAGATATATAAAATCCTTTCTAAAAGTACATATTCATTAATACATAAGGTTTTTATTTTGGCCCAAACTGAGTTAATAACCCCCCATCTTGGCAATATACATTTATTTCACCAATTTTAAAACCTAATAAAGATCCAACTAGATGTTCTTCATATCGGCCCATCTCATTACTTAATGTTGATTATAAAATGTTTATGAGTATTTTTGCTGATAGATTGAAGACAATCATTCCCGGCATTATAGATATAGATCAGACAGGCTTCATTGTAAATAGAAATACTTTTAATAATATAAGAAGAACTTTAACATTAATAGATTTTGCAAATAGGAAAAAGAAAGATTTAACACTTATTAGTCTTGATATAAGTTCAGCATTTGATTCAGTAAGTTGGGACTATCTGTTTACCTTAATGAAGTGCACAAACTTCTCAGATGCATTTGTAAATCTAATTGAGCATTTATACAAAGGAACTTTGGCTTATATTAAGGTAGGAACATATGTTTCACAAAAAATACCCATTCTTAAAGGTACAAAACAAGGATGTCCACTTTCTCCACTATTATTCACTTTAGTAATGGAGCCTTGGGCTAATTTGATCAGAAACAGTACTGACATAGAGGGTTTTGAAATAGATGAAAATACAACATCCAAAAATCAACTTTTTGCAGATGATGTTCTAATTACATCAGCAGGATCTAATTCTTCTATGCAGTCTTTATTTGATAAAATGATGAATTTTAAAAGTATTTCTGGTTTAATATTCAATGAAGAAAAAACTAAAATACTACCTATATATACACGAAAAAATATTCTCATTAGTGATTTTACTAAATATGTACCCAATTCAGGTCAGATAACTTATTTAGGTATAATACTATCTAAAGATATTAAATCTATTATATATAATAATTATAATACCTGTTTTCTTAATATACAAAATCTTTTTAATACCTGGAATAATATGTTTTTTACTATGGAGGAGAGACTTACAATTATTAAAATGATAATATTCCCCAAGATTTTATACTTAATACAATCAATAATACTTCCACCTACAAAAATAATTACCAAGAAACTGAATACACTAATGTTAAATTTCCTATGGGCACCTAATAGACCTAGGATTGCATTAAAGAAACATACTAATAGCTGGTCTCAAGGGGGTATTTCTTTTCCAGACTTTAAGGGGGTATTTCTTTTCCAGACTTTAATTTATATACTATCTCTTCTATTGTAAAAGTTATTACTTTATTAATAGATCAATCATATGTCGCAAAATGGAAAGATTATTGGGAGCTAATAAGTATGCACTTCATGAAAATCTCCTTAACACATAAAAATATGATTGTAAATAACTCCATGTTATGGTTACTAAAGGAATGTTGTACTTCACCTATTACACCTAAACATATGGTTTGTTACCCATTAAATATTATTATTAGCTATCGTAACTTTATATTCATGCACCCTAAGTATAGGGAATGGAATTTTATTGTATTCCCTATAATGTATACTCAGGGTATGCTTTTGTCATCTACTTCTAAAGGAACTCATTTAGCTATAGATAATGATCTAAAGTACTGGTATCAGTTGATATCTGATAATAAAGTTAAAAATCTAGATTTCTTAAAACAAGAATTTGATCTAAGAGAAACTTGCTGGTTAGAGGTTCAGACCTTTAGACAACATCTCATTAATAAAATAGATCTAATGTCTATAACTGTTAAAGAATCTATTCCAACACTGATTGATTACTTGATATTAAATTTACAACATAAAGTTTCTGACATACATAAAATTATCAGACAAGAAACTTTTTACAGTGTAGATTCATACTGGAATTATTTCACTTCTATTAATGGGGACCCACCAAATCAACAAGATAAACAATATATATTGGAATCTGCTTATAGAACTACGTCTTCCATTGTCTGGAGACTATATACATGGAAATTTTTACATAGATCTTTTTATACACCTTTGATGATGAATAAAATAAATAATAAAGATAATTTATGTAAGAGATGTAATGTAGAAATTAATGCTGACTGGGCTCATATGTTTTATGACTGTATAAAATTGAAAAGAATACTGGAAGTCAATTAATGAATTTTTGCAGGCTCTTTTACAGATAATTTCATTATTTCTAAATCTCTTATATTATTCAACACACCTGTACCTCAAAGTGTTAAAAAGGTTAAGCTTCCCTTGTTATGGTCTATTCTAGCAGTGGCTAGGAAAATAATAACTAGAAATTGATTTCAGATACACCTCCTTCATTCAATGAATTTAAAAATGTTATGAATATAGTGTGCCATATGGAAATAAACACAATTAGGACAAGAACAAATAGAAAAACATCTTATTATATTGTATGGGATAATTTACAAAATTTGTTAAAAAATTCTAATTTCAATAGCATGGTATTTTAGTTTAATTAATTGATCTGATTGTAGTGGATGTCTTTGTAAATACTTTAGTTGTTTTGTTGAATATTACAATAATACCTATTTTTAATTACTTGTATAAAATTGTTATATTTCTCTTATATGTTAAAACAATAAACCTGTTTTGAAAAAAAGAATATCATTATTATATGTATATGCTGTCTGAATGATATGACTTGTCAATTCTGACAGTAATAAAGCTAATTAATTCTAAATCAGAATACAGTTTCTCCCATTTCTTTTGAAATCAAGCAGCTTACAAAATATGAGATGACTGTCACTTTACATAGTCAACAGAAATGCGGTTCAGCACAAAATGTTGTAAAAAGTAAAATGTATGGCTGCACCATATTTCTCTCTTCATAATTAAAGTTTATGTTAATTTTAGAGCTTCATACAATATACAGACAAGTTCCTGTTCCTTTTTAAAAGGACATACATATGCATCACTAAACTGTGGCTTCTGTCCTTTCAATAAGACTACTTGCAGACTCACTCCAAAGAAAGGCATTGGCTGACATACTAAGCAATTAGGTTGAAACCTACGGATCACATAGAAAGCTGATGCTTCAACTGAGAGAATCACAAGAAGAGCAGACATTAAGATAATGCATAAAAGAATATGTTATGAAATAAGATTGACACTGCAGTTATAAATGCATGCTACACTAGTATATATACATATTTTTGGGATAATAATTAGGATATTTGTTTTTCTTGGCAGTCATCTAAACTTAGTGTTCTTGAAATGGTCTACAGACTAGTGCAAAACAGGTGAATACCATTGATGAACTCTTGACTTACTGGAAGATTTCATTTCTGTGAAATACTATGCTGTATAAGGGGTCCAGTTCTGGGTTAAGAATACTGTATATTATTCAGCATCACATGAATATATAAGTATGTGTATTGAAGTGGTGCAGTTTGCAACTTAACTAACTGGATTAGGCTCAGGCATTATTGATTTATTTTGTCATTTTTAGTGTACCATATTCTCATTTGGGCAGCCACGGTGGTGCAGCGGTCAGCGTTGTCGCCTCACAGCAAGAGGTTCTCCGGTTCGATCCTCGGCTGGGGTGCCTTCTGTGCAGAGTCTGTATGTCCTCCCTGTGGTCGCATGGGTTTCCACCAGGTGCTCCGGTTTCCTCCCACATCCCAAAGACATGCTGTACGTGGATTGGACACTCTAAATTGGCCGTAGGTGTGAGTGCGTGCGTGTGTGTGCCTTCTGTGGAAGGTTGGGTGCCGGGCTGACAACTTGACACTGTAAAACTCCACTGCCAATCATGAGTGGACAGATGATCCACTGTGGTGACCACTAACTGGGAAAAGCCGAAAGAAGAAGAAGTGTACCGTACTCTCATTTATATCTGCTGTGTAATTTTTGTCACTCAGTTCAATTGATTTGTGGCTGATAACACCTCATTGCACAGACAAGCTCTTTGCTCTATTACCTTTTGTTGAGCACTGACTACATAAACTGATTATTGAGCTGTTGAGCAATTATGATTTTGAGGTTACAGTTGTCTTTTGTTTGTACTTTGGAGTTTTTGTGTTAGGAAGTAAATATTCTAAGGAGTCGAATGAACCAGTTAAGGACTCTGTTGATGAAAAGACTGAATTTAGGATTTCCAAACTAAACCAGATTTGGTAGAAAGCTCATCATGTGAGTCATTCATTCTGCTTGTCATATGATTTTATTTTCTGCTGAACTAATGACGTATTTTGCCCAGACGAATCCTAATGTGGCTCTTTGTGTTAGATTAGTATGTTTTGATGTTTCTTTGTGTATTTACTTTGTCTCTAAGATGTGTAAAGCGGTCACCTCTGGAGTTTGGGATTGTTGGTTTTGCTTTAGGCAATGCGGTCGTGCCTTTCAACACCTGAGCATCAGGTGCCCAGTCAGAAAGAGGAGCACATCTGTTATCTTTCAGAACCAGTAATTTTCAGATAATACAACTGATACAGTTAGCCTTAAGGAATTCTTCAGTGGGTTACTTTAGTTATATGTGCCCTTAGATTGTGGGTTTGGAGTAATGGTTGCCACTTAATAGGCACAAAGTACTGGGTTTGATTCTGACCTCGCGTTATTGGTTAAGAGTAAAATAGCCCTTCAGAGCAGTTAGCTTAGTATTTACCTATGTATCTATAAGGAAAGTTACACATATCAAAGGCGCAAGACTAAACTTAAAGGCAAAATCATAATGCTGTAATATTTAAGTATGATTGCAAGTTCTGAACAACAGCAGTAGCTGGTATGCATAACTGACGACATATTCTATGATTGTAATGTTGAGATTTATTGAATGTATGTATGCACTTTGACCTGCTTTGCCACATACCATTGCCTTTCATAGCGCTTTAGTGTTATTAAAACTAACCTATCTGTCCAATGCTGAGACATTACGTTGTGAATTGTGCATATTTTGCCAATAGACTGTTGAGACTGGTTGGGGGGGGGGTCACAAAATTTAGTGCATTTTCGTCTCTGACAGTTGGCAACACTGTTTCTGAACAGTAGTCGTTTGGTGTGAGATGCTGAAGTGTTACCATTGTTTATGCGGAGTTGCCATAATGCTTACAACAGAAGTTACTTGTTTGTGAAACTAATGTTGAACTTTGGTATTACTGACTCGCTCTTAAAAGTAAACAGTTCAGGAACTCCTAACAAAGTCAGCCTGCTTTTAACCTACCACAGTCGACTTGCAAATTGGCTATAACGTAGTGGAGGGTTAGTCTGTCCAATGCTGCACAGGATCTACATTCACCTGCCATTCACCGCTCTTATTTTTTAAATGTCTTTTATTTTTATCAGTTGATGAGGTACATTTGCATACACACGTGTGTGTGTGTGTGTGTGTGTGTGTGTGTGTGT
>NC_056739.1:962111939-962129623 GCF_019279795.1 Protopterus annectens
GCCTCACAAGAGGAAATTGTCAGGAGAAAAGTATGGCAATATGAGAAAAACAAAGAACTGAATGACTTGGTATATAATTTTTCAGATATTGCTCTTGATGTTTCAGATATTTCTCTCTTAAATAGAGGCCTGGGCTTTATCCCATCTCAGGCCAGTACTTTGAGTGACATCTTGATAGGTCTAAGGTTGTTCTGTCGAAATCTGACATTAAAGATCTTTTTTAAGGATAAAAGTGAAGCGCAGAGCACTAGAAACACCCTCCCATTTAAGAGTAAAAGCAGTTTTTCACCCCCCATTCCATCTCATGTGGAAAGCTTTATGAAACTATGTGATAGAGACTTTTATGAACTCTTTTCTAATAAGGTTAAGCGAAATAAATACTTTAATTTAACCCAAAATTAACAAGATTATTTGAATAGAATTAAAAACAATGAGAATATTATGATAAAACCTGCGGATAAAGGAGGAGGTATAGTGGTTATGAATGCAATAGATTATGATGACAATATGCATTCACTTTTAGCAGATGAGAACACATATCCGATAGTTACTCTGGAAAAGGTAAACAACATTATTAAGAATATACACAATGACCTCTATGACCTGTTGATCTGTGCCCAAATAAGCAAAGAAACCTATGATTACTTCTTTATTGAATTTCCAACTATACCAATAATAAAGGGCTTACCCAAGATACACAAAAACGTCCTCCCATTACCCATGAGACCAATAGTCTCGGGTGAAAGATGGGCTACCTCTACTGTCTCTTCATTTATTGAGCATTTACTTAGACCCATTGTCAACAATATTCCCACTATTCTTAAAGATTCTTACGAACTCATAGTGGATTTAGAAGAGTTAGATCGAAATAATGATGCTTCTGACCCGTTATTGATTACAATGGATGTAAAGAATTTATTTACATCTATACCTAATGAATATGGCTTACAAGCCATAAGAGAGGTCATGGTTAAGTCTACTAATTTTAGTAACAACAGACAGATATTAGTAAGCCATTTGTTGGGTTTGGTTCTAAATAATAATGTGCTCATATTTAGAGATAAGTATTATTTGCAAAAATGGGGGGGTTGCCATGGGCACCCCCTGTGCCAATACTTATGCTAACCTTGTAGTCCACCACTGGGAGGAAAGTTTTTTTATTTAGTCATCCCATGTATAAAAAAGTCAGATTGTTTAGGAGATTTGTAGATGATGTGCTTATAATCTGGGATGGTACTAAAGTAGAGTTTGATAGCTTTCTTACACATTTGGAATCTACTACTTCCTTTCTACGTTTTACTACAGAAATGTCACATGAAACTATACATTTCCTAGATTTATCTCTTACACTGTCCAAGCATGGTAGAATTACCTCTTCCCTTTATAGGAAACCAACATGGAAGAATGCTTTACTAAGCTATGATAGTATGCATCCGAGGCATGTGTTTACAGGAATAGTCAAGGGACAATTTACCCGTCTAACCAAAATATGCAAAGATCATGATATGTTGTTAACTGAAGCTGATCATATGACCTCTCTTTTTCTCCAAAGGGGTTATAATGGCCAAATGGTTAAATGTTGTAAGCTTCAAATAATAGACAAAAAAGAGCCAGATAGAATAACAACCAACAGATCTACAATAAGTCATCGTTACAATAGTATGCATAATACATCTAATTTTAATACTAAATTAACATACACTTTGAACTATACTAGTGATGTGCAAGCTTTAAAACACATTATCAAAAAGAATTGGAATTTATTGACTATGGACAAGGATACTCGTATGTTGACGGGAGATTATCCTGGCTTTGTCTATAAGAACTGTGACAATTTGAAACAGATTTTATGTATTGAAAGGAATTTTGTGAGTTATAACAGTAGCAGCACCAGATCAGGAACGTATCCATGTGGACACTGTCATATGTGTCCTTATATTTCTCAAGCACAGGATTTTATTCATCCTAATGGTCTATATGTGTTTAAACCTACTTTTGGTTCCAATTGTAACAGTACCAATTTGGTATACTTAGCAACATGTAATGATTGCCCAGCGTTTTATATAGGTCTAACGAAACGCAGATTAAGAGACAGGATGTATAATCATCTCTACGACATCAAAAAAGGCACTGAATTGAATGCCTTAGCTAAACATGTCTTACTTTATAATAATCACAGCTTCAGCTTTAAGACTTTGCAACTCATTAGATCTAACCCCAGAGGTGGAGACAGGCTGAACCATCTGGCTAATATAGAGTTAAGGTGGATTCTGAAGCTGAGGGCACATGACAATCCAGGTTTGAATCAGTATGTCTCTATCAAACCAGTTCTTATGAACAGAAAATTATAATATCTACATTAAATTCTGTGTTATATATAAAAAACCTCCTATACTTTTAAATTTTAAATTGGTCTGGTTCAGTTTTTAGCATACATATATATGCAAATTCTGATCATATACTTATTACTATAACTAGATCACATTAGACTTGTTTTTTATATATGCCATTGGAGAATCTGATTTATTGTGGTTTTCAGACCTCTAGGCATAAACACATTAATTTTGAGTAACAACTTCATAGATCTAAGTGTATTATAATTCATACACAATGGAGGTATAACATCTAGTATGTATCCCTTAGGGCATACATATATCCATATTCCTACACACACACAAGCATAGTTATATAATTCATTTTGTTCCGTTTGATCAGTTTTATACATATAGAAAATTTCAGTCTTTATTAGAGTTTTTAGCTTAATGACTTTATTATATATTTTAGATATATCATCCAAAGTTATAGTCATGGTTAATAGTAACCTTAACTCACATAATCCAGCGCACAGTTTTGGACAACACATTTAGTGAGGCTCTATATAGCCTGTATGATTTTGCATATATGAATAGATAATAGATAATAGTTTACGCTATATGGTTCCTGGTTGAGTGTTTCAGAAGGTTTTCTCTCGATTAGCGGAAGTATAAAATTGTTTTTTTGTATCACTTTGTATCTTCAAGGAAGTTACTAAACACGACGCTATACAGTGACGAGACAAGAACAAATGTTTTGTTGATGGTTCATCAGCTGGTTATATAAAAAGCTTAACTTGGACACTTTCATAATCGAGGTTTATTTTATACAATTCTTAGAGGATTAGCACAAGTTTTTAATAAATGTAGTTGTTTGGTTTTATATATTTTTCTGATTGTCTATTGCGTTAATTATGTCTCTAGATCTCTTTAACACAAAAGCATATGCGTTTATTGTAAGAACTGGATGTTGTTATTTGGATCAGGGAGACAGTAGGTGGGAGGTGTCGGACTTGGAATCATCACAATGTTCTGTGATTGTGATAAGTTGCACATTAGAGCTGTCAGTGTTTGAGCTGTCAACTTCAGCGCTATGCGCATGATAAAGAAAATAATGTGCTGAATACAGAGCGTTTATCGTTTTTACTGTGTTCAATTTAAATGAGTCAAAGCAACAGTTTTATGTATGCATTGAGACAGTTTTAGTTAAAATACAGAGTCGCCATAATATATGCATCAGTTTATATGTTCTAGAAGTTTGACAAAAATGTATTTATTCTTAAGTCATGGTGTTTGATACTAGATACCTTTAAGACATGATTAAAGTTTTTAATTAATTGAATAATAGTTAAATTATTTTGTTCTTGGCGCCAAAATTAGTATTTAAGAGTGGTGCTGTTCATTTTGTATTATGTCTGAAGAAGCGTAGTGTCTACTATGTGAAAGCGCTAACCCTTGATTAAAGAAGATTTTTGAAAAGGAAAAGAAGACTTTTGGTTCTTACAACAGAGGTATTAGTTTCCAGTGGTGTCACCTTCTACATTTGTTTGCTCTTTTTGGTTTTTTGGTTAACTATTACAGCATTATGATTTTGCCTTTAAGTTTAGTCTTGCGTCTTTGATGTGTAACTTTCCTTATAGATACATAGGTAAATACTAAGCTAACTGCTCTGAAGGGCTATTTTACTCTTAACCAATAACGTGAGGTCAGAATCAAACCCAGTACTTTGTGCCTATTAAGTGGCAACCATTACTCCAAACCCACAATCTAAGGGCACATATAACTAAAGTAACCCACTGAAGAATTCCTTAAGGCTAACTGTATCAGTTGTATTATCTGAAAATTACTGGTTCTGAAAGATAACAGACATGCTCCTCTTTCTGACTGGGCACCTGATGCTCAGGTGTTGAAAGGCACGACCGCATTGCCTAAAGCAAAACCAACAATCCCAAACTCCAGAGGTGACCGCTTTACACATCTTAGAGACAAAGTAAATACACAAAGAAACATCAAAACATACTAATCTAACACAAGAGCCACATTAGGATTCGTCTGGGCAAAATACGTCATTAGTTCAGCAGAAAATAAAATCATATGACAAGCGGAATGAATGACTCACATGATGAGCTTTCTACCAAATCTGGTTTACTTTGGAAATCCTAAATTCAGTCTTTTCATCAACAGAGTCCTTAACGGGTTCATTCAACTCCTTAGAATATTTACTTCCTAACACAAAAACTCCAAAATACAAACAAAAGACAACTGTAACCTCAAAATCATAATTGCTCAACAGCTCAATAATCAGTTTATGTAGTCAGTGCTCAACAAAAGGTAATAGAGCAAAGCGCTTGTCTGTGCAATGAGGTGTTATCAGCCACAAATCAATTGAACTGAGTGACAAAAATTACACAGCAGATATAAATGAGAGGTACGGTACACTTCTTCTTCTTCTTTCGGCTTTTCCCAGTTAGTGGTCACCACAGTGGATCATCTGTCCGCTCATGATTGGCAGTGGAGTTTTACAGTGTCAAGTTGTCAGCCTGGCGCCCAACCTTCCACAGAAGGCACACACATGCACGCACTCACACCTACGGCCAATTTAGAGTGTCCATTCCACGTACAGCATGTCTTTGGGATGTGGGAGGAAACCGGAGCACCCGATGGAAACCCATGCGACCACAGGGAGGACATACAGACTCCGCACAGAAGGCACCCCAGCCGAGGATTGAACCGGAGAACCTCTTGCTGTGAGGCGACAACGCTAACCGCTGCACCACCATGGCTGCCCAAATGAGAATATGGTACACTAAAAATGACAAAATAAATCAATAATGCCTGAGCCTAATCCAGTTAGTTAAGTTGCAAACTGCACCACTTCAATACACATACTTATATATTCATGTGATGCTGAATAATATACAGTATTCTTAACCCAGAACTGGACCCCTTATACAGCATAGTATTTCACAGAAATGAAATCTTCCAGTAAGTCAAGAGTTCATCAAGGGTATTCACCTGTTTTGCACTAGTCTGTAGACCATTCCAAGAACACTAAGTTTAGATGACTGCCAAGAAAACAAAGATCCTAATTATTATCCCAAGAATATGTATATATACTAGTGTAGCATGCATTTATAACTACAGTGTCAGTCTTATTTCATAACATATTCTTTTATGCATTATCTTAATGTCTGCTCTTCTTGTGATTCTCTCAGTTGAAGCATCAGCTTTCTATGTGATCCGTAGGTTTCAATCTAACTGCTTAGTATGTCAGCCAATGCCTTTCTTTGGAGTAAGTCTGCAAGTAGTCTTATTGAAAGGACAGAAGCCACAGTTTAGTGATGCATATGTATGTCCTTTTAAAAAGGAACAGGAACTTGTCTGTATATTGTATGAAGCTCTAAAATTAACATAAACTTTAATTATGAAGAGAGAAATATGGTGCAGCCATACATTTTACTATTTACAACATTTTGTGCTGAACCGCATTTCTGTTGACTATATAAAGTGACAGTCCTCTCATATTTTGTAAGCTGCTTGATTTCAAAAGAAATGGGAGAAACTGTATTCTGATTTAGAATTAATTAGCTTTATTACTGTCAGAACTAAGTCATATCATTCAGACAGCATATACATATAATAATGATATTCTGAAACCTACTGGTTTCTGTTGGCCACAGATGACACATATACCTGTGTGTATTTATCCTTTATATACTCTGTATACGTCTATGTATTTTTAGATATATCAGACATGACTGACATTCTTTCCCACATATACTGGTTTAATAACAACCAGAATGAAGTACTAAATTCAATCATTTGTTATGAAATATGCTGCAAAGCTCTGAGGCTCAGTTAATGATCGAAGCTAGAACACAGGGCAGTCATGTGGCATTTTTTATATATGTAACATATGCTAGCAAAATTGTTAAAGCAGAATAAATATAACAAAGCAATTTAAGCTTCAAAAGGCTCTACTTACCCGCTCACACATGCAACACTGTATAGTGAAAAGAAATTATTAATCTTTCCAATAGGTTTGTTATGGTATCATTATAATTATTTCACTTAACTGACAAAAGGCATCCTCCTACATGTAAAATATGTAGTGTTATTCTGCACATAAAAAAAAGTAAACCAATGTTAGTGACTGCTCATTGCTTCTGATTTGTAATAAACGTCAAGTGACACGTGTCAAATATGGCTAAGTGTCTGTAGAGATATGCGTGTTCACTGGGGCTCTATTAAACAAAAAATAAAACAATTTCAATAGCTTTTTTAAAATGGCTGAACAAGCTTTTCACCTCAAGGAAAAAATAATTAGCACACCGCAAACTATGCGGATTACTTAACAGTAAGAGTCCTTGCAGTAGACTTCCTTTAGTTGCAAAGGTTGCATGGTTTGTAGGTCATCCAGCCACAAAGGGAGACATCAAAACAACAGAAAGGTACCTGTCTACTGCAGAACACATCAAAGAAAGTGTGAACACGTGCGTATTCCCCACTGCAGGTTACCCTACATTTTGCCCTGTTATGTGAATTTTGGAGTTAACTGCACCCAAGACAAGCCAATTTAATTGACTGGCCAAACAAATTTTTAGAGACTAGGACATGGAAACATAATAACTGATGCATTTTTAGAGACTAGGATGTGGACCTCATTATTACGTTCATATATTAAACACTCTACAGTTACTTGGAAAGGTTTCTCATAAACTGGCATAGAGCCTATTAGGTAGCATCTTACACTGCAAAAATACATTTGAACTCCTGGTAACAGTAAACCTAGCTGTGTACATACCTTCATGTTCTATCATTTGTACATTTAAATAAACATGCGTGTGAGTTCACTTTAATTGTGTGTGTGTGTGTGTGTGTGTATATATATATATATATATATATATATATATATATATATATATATATATATATATGCATACAAAGTTTTTTGTGCTGGAACAGGTAAAGAATGAAATAAGGGAAGGCCCATGGGAGGAGAAAACTGAATTCAGTGAATTGTGGTGGCAAGTTACCCTGTAAGCAGGAAACCCCCCTGGGCTAAATGATTATCCCTGGGATTCATGAAGCTCGGCGCAAGGACGGCGTTAGGCTTGCACCGACCGTGCGGTATAGAGATGGTGCAGTAGCGCCATATGCATATTAATGAAGGTGCGCTGCCGCCAAACCCACGTGCATAGGAAATGTGCAGGAGTGCATGAGGCGTTTCCAAGTGCCACAAGGAGGCGTGGACATGTCGGCTGTTTACGTGCAATCTAAAATGCTGAATAGTACAGCCTGCCTCCAATAGTAATCACACGTGTCAGTGTCCGTGGATACTAAAACGTATGCAAAGCATGCAAAACAGTTATCCGAACACAAAAATAAGAAGCAAACACAAATGCACGTAGCTGAATATTGAATTCCCATTTACACAGGATGAGCTCAACAACACTTGTGGAAATGTATCAAAAACTGTACCTGAAGAGGCGAACACTGTCTGTAATCTGACAGCTTTGATTCAGGTTCTTATGGGTCGAGTGGACATTTTAACACAACGAATGGAAAAACTAACTACAAGTACCAACCTAGTAAGCACTAGGTCCGAAGAGCCTGTACCTCGCTTAACAAGTACGGATGCACAACAATTGTCAGCTCCAAACAACCATATGCCTGTTAGTGGCCACAACGGGCTTGGTATGCATAATACATCAGGAAATTATACTCCACCAAGGTTACTTATAGCCGAGTGGGGTGGAGAGAGTCAGAGGCAACAGACTCGTACTATTAACGGTGATAACAACATTAATGCGTATGAAACTGCTCCAACTATCGGGAATTTTTTAATTAATGAGAATTTTTTTGAAGATAGTTGGTCACCAGATCCTACACCTTCTACAACATCCTCGGTGAGTAACATTACTACACACATTAACGAGTTTGATCAAAAGCTTTTTCGCTGTAGGAAACTACAGCTGGAAATTTCTTATCTCGATGAATGCCTTAAAAAACAAATTATACCTAAGGGGCTTAGACAGTGGAGGTATCCTGTCGGACTGGTTGAAGGGTCCGACTTCCATCATGAATTGTTAGACTTGTTCGACAGACAAGGATTTGAATTCATCAAGAGCTTAATTAACTATTACAAAGTTGAAGTAACTGCCTTAAAAGCTCACCTGGAAATTTTAGAACAGTCGATCAAGTCTAACACTGATTTCCCTCGCTATAAGTATGACTACTTGAGAATTTTTAATAGCATTGAAGCTACTATGCTAAAGCTAACTAACGCTAAAAAGAAAAAGATTGCGAGGGATGTCCAACAGTATAAGAGCCGGTAAGCATACCCTACCCCCCCTTTAGTTTTTACTGGCGTTGTTCGTGATACTGGTGACAACACTGAAGGAGATAATTCAGACATGCCCCTTAATGCCAATACTTCCTTGGGACCTGAAATTGAACCCCGTAGAAGTGATCGTATTAAGAATAACAACAACAGAGTTGGTTCCAATGTTGCTAAAGGGGTGACTTACCAAAGAGATAATGGCAACAATACTAACTCACCACATAATAATTTCCAACAGGGTTTTCAGGCTCATCAGCCAAATCAGATGAATCAACCAAGGACTGCCTCGAAACAGAAACGTACGAGGAACAGGAAAAATCAAAGAAGGAACTAGTGAACGTAGAAACTCTTAAGTCCACAAATATGTTCTAACTCTGGGGATGATTTTTTTGTCTATAATTATACTGACTTAATTATCCCACAAGAAATCATTGATTTTTTTGCATTAGGGTTAACTTTTGTTCCGGCTTCTCACATGAATTTGGTTAATACTATAGTTGACCTTAAATTATTTGTTAGGAAGATTAACCTCAATGCCCTATTAGGGCCAGGTTCTACTGTTAACAACCCACTAAGAGTTTCTAGCCTTTTTAACCCACCTCTCCATCCAAACATACTCGCTTTTGAAAAAATGTGTGAATTAGATTTTAGATCTGCTAACACACTTAGGTTTAATCATCAAAAGAGGGGCCATAACATCTACCAAAGTGAACTGGACTTCATTAAGCTTTTGAAAGATTGTAAAATAAGGGCTATGAAACCAGATAAAGGTGGAGGGTTAGTTTTTATGCACCATGACACCTATATTAACAACATGATGAAACAGTTGGATACTGCAGTTTTATCAACCTGTTAGTATCAATGAGGTTAACATGGCTTACAAAAAAATCAGAGGGATATTGGATGACTTGTTCCTTGAGAGTTCCACTGACATTGAGGTATACAATTTTTTAACAATGTCTGCTCCTAGATTGCCATCACTTTTTGGCACACCAAAAATCCACAAAAGGACTAGGGACCCCCCCCCGTTTAGACCTATTGTCGACGGGAGAGGGTCCATTACATATAGTTGTGCTAAATATGTGGATGACATCTTGAAGCCATTAATTGAGAAGGAGCACCAAATATGTAGGGACTCTTGGAGTTTCCTTAAAGAACTCGAGAACATCCCATTCCATCGGGAACATCAATTTTTAACAATTGATGTTCGAGACCTGTACACAGTCATTCCACAAACCCTAGGGTTAGAATGGATTAGGGATTTTTTAAGTTCTAGGAATGTACAAGAAAGTGTAATATATGTTGTTGAAACTCTGCTGGACATTGTTCTTTCTAACAACTTTATGTGGTTTGAAGGAAATAATTTCCTTAAAAAATCAGGGGTTGCCATGGGGTCCCCCTGCGGCGGAAGTTTCGCTAATTGCGTTATGGCGCATTGGGAAACTACCTTGTTGTTTCCTAACCCTTTGTTCAAGAACTATGTCACTTGGTACACTCGGTACCAAGATGACATGTTTTTAATTTGGAAAGGCCCTTCTAGCCTGATACCAGAATTTATGGCTACTATAACTACCCTAATTGACTTCCTAGACTTTACTTATGTTTTACATCCGGATTTTATTAACTTTCTGGATATTTGCATTCATAAAGACTATCATAATAGTAGGTTTAGAACCACTATATATAGGAAGCCTACTTACTCAAATCCATTCCTCCATTTTTCCAGCTCCCATCCCTACCACCAGAAAAGAGCGGTAGTCAAAGGACAGTTAGTTAGAGCTGCCAGAATGGTTTCAGAGGAGATGGACTTTATAAGTGAATGTCAACTCCTGGAGAGTATGTTTGCTAATAGGGGATATCCCCTGTCATTAATTTCTAGTATCTCTGCAGAGGTTATTACCAAAAGGCAAATACGGTACTTTCAACCCCTATTATTAGCGAAGATAAATGTTGAAAACAACTTAGAGGCTAATCAGGGAACCCTCTTACAAACAGAGTCCCATGAGTTTATCACCAGTTTCCTTTGTACATACAATCTTGACCATGTATTAATTAGAAACATCTTCAATAAAAACTGGGCCCTTATAATGGAGGACAGTAGGTTGAATAATATTTTAGGTGACGTACCTAGGGTAGTTTTCAGATGTGGACATAACTTGAAGTCACTTCTGGAATATTCCAGGAAGCCTTTGATAAATAAACATATGGGTATGACAAAGTGTGGGGCATGTCACCAATGTAGATTTATCAACACTACATATCGATTTAAGATACGTGACAAATGGTATAAGGTCCAAGGTAGATTTTCTTGCGATTCTAAAGGGGTAGTTTACTCCGCATGTTGCCTGAACTGTCCCTCTTTCTACATTGGAAAGACGGAAAGAAAGTTTAGGCAAAGGATTTATGAACATCAATATGCCATTAAAAGGAAAGACACGAATAATGCCTTAGCTAGGCACATAGAAGAATTTCCTGACCATAGCCTTAGGTTTAATGTATTGAATCAAGTACAGCCTGATGTTAAAGAGGGACCATGGCAAATTAAACTCGAGATAGAGGAATTATTATGGCAAATTAGAACAGTTGCCTATTTGCCTCCAGGTCTCAACGAAACAGTATCTATTAAATGTTTTTTAAAATTAGCAGCATTGAAGAGATGAGTTCCTTTATTATTAAGGAACCCTTTTACATCATTTCCTGTTGGTGGCCACTATCAAATAACATTTAATACGTGTTTCATATTTATATTTATTTTCGTTTTTATTGTTTTATTTTTATTTGTATAATTATATATATTTTTTAGAAAAGAGTGTTTTAATACCCTATGAAAAGAACGATGTTGATTTAATCATAATGGCCTGTTTTCTAATTTAGAAAAACTGTGGAGCTGACCATTAAGTGCTATTCATCTTGTTTAATAACATTGACTTTTGGAAAATAATAATTTTTATGTTGCTTAAGCATTTGACAAGTTCCTAGTTTGGGCTTTTATTAACTGAGGTGTGTTAAGCATTGATTGTTTAATTGGCCAGTTAGTGTGTTATATATTTACGCCCTAAACTTGTGTGATTGTCTGTCTGAGGAAGGAAACATATTAGCGTTTCCGAAAGCACTCACAACATTAAATTTTTTATGTTTTCAGCTTCTGCTTGCTTTGCTGTTTTTTTGGTTTAAACAGTTTTTCTGCTGTTTCCTGAAAAAAAACAAAAAAAAAAAATATGTATTCTCTTTTCCCGCCTTTGCTGAACTAGATTAGTCCAGATTTCAGGCTTTGCTGAATTCTGGACTGTGGTATAGTTTCCTGTGTTGCCCATATCCTTACTTGGATAGAAGGAAGCTTTTCTGTTCACCAGTGATAGTGGGGAGCTTTGAGCAGCCTATCTGTCCCTGGAGGAGTGGTCTCAGCCCTGAAACTAGTAGCTTATTGGCCATTTTGGATCAATTCCTATCTCTTTCAGTTTCCCTGCTTTAAAATCCGCATTTGCGCAGGTTTGCACCAGTATACAACTCTGCACAGCTGCTCGTGGTGTCCTCCAGAGTGATAGATGCAACAGAGAGACCCAAGAGAGACTTTTCCAGATTTAAGTATTTTTTCTGTTTTTTTGCTCTGACTGCCTTTTCCCACCTTAAAAGCAAGTTTCCAGCTGATCTGTGCTTTAAAAAGTTTTAATTGTATTGCCTTTCTGCTTTTTACAGTTTTGAACTTGTTTTATATCATTTTTAAGTCTTTTTTTATTGTATAACTGTTGTAGGCTACACACTAAAGTGCGCTAGCCTGTTTATAGCATTTACAGTGTTTTCTGTGTGTTTTTCTGCTGTTTCCTGAAAAAAAACAAACAAAAAAAAAAACATATTCTCTTTTCCCACCTTTGCTGAACTAGATTAGTCCAGATTTCAGGCTTTGCTGAATTCCGGACTGTGGTATAGTTTCCTGTGTTGCCCATATCCTTACTTGGATAGGAAGAAACTTCTCTGTTCACCAGTGAGAGTGGGGAGCTTTGAGCAGCCTCTCTGTCCCAGGAGGAGTGGTCTCAGCCCTGAAACTAGTAGTTTATTGGCCATTTTGGGTCATTTCCTATCTCTTTCAGTTTCCCTGCTTTAAAACCCGCATTTGCGCGGTTTTACGCCAGTATACAACTCCGCACAGCTCCTCATGGTGTCCTGCAGAGTGATACAGGCAACAGACAACCCAAGAGAGTCTTTTCCAGATTTAAGTATTTTCTCTCTGTTTTTTTTGCTCCGACTGCCTTTTCCCGCCTAAAAAGCGAGTTTCCAACTGATCTGTGCTTTAAAAAGTTTTAATTGTATTGCCTTTCTGCTTTTTACAGGTATGCACTTGTTTTATATCATTTTTAAGTCATTTTTGTATTGTATAACTATTGTAGGCTACACACTAAAGTGCGCTACCCTGTTTATAGCATTTACAGTGTTTTCTGTGTGTTTTTCTGCTGTTTCCTGAAAAAAAAAACAAAAAAAAATTATCTTTTCTTGCCTTTGCTGAACTAGATTAGTCAAGATTTCAGGCTTTGCTGAATTCTGGACTGTGGTATAGTTTCCTGTGTTGCGCATATCCTTATTTGGATAGGAGGAAGCTTCTCTGTTCACCAGTGAGAGTGGGGAGCTTTGAGCAGCCTATCTGTCCCTGGAGGAGTGGTCTCAGCCCTGAAACTAGTAGCTTATTGGCCATTTTGGGTCAATTCCTATCTCTTTCAGTTTCCCTGCTTTAAAACCCACATTTGCGTGGTTTTGCGCCAGTATACAACTTCGCACAGCTCCTTGTGGTGTCCTGCAAAGTGATGCAGGCAACAGAGAGACCCAAGAGAGACTTTTCCAGATTTAAGTATTTTTTTCTGTTTTTTTTGCTCCGACTGCCTTTTCCCACCTAAAAAGCGATTTTCCAACTGATCTGTGCTTTAAAAAGTTTTAATTGCATTGCCTTTCTGCTTTTTACAGATTTGCCCTTGTTTTATATCATTTTAAGTAGTGTTTTATTGTATAACTGTTGTAGGCTACACGCTAAAGTGTGCTAGCCTGTTCATAGCAATTGCAGTGTTTTCTGTGTGTTTTTCTATTTCCAGAAAAAAAAAACAAAAAAAAACATATTCTCTTTTCCCGCCTTTGCTGAACTAGATTAGTCCAGATTTCAGGCTTTGCTGAATTCCGGACTGTAGTATAGTTTCCTGTGTTGCCCATATCCTTACTTGGATAGGAGGAAGCTTTGGGTCATTTCCTATCTCTTTCAGTTTCCCTGCTTTAAAACCTGCATTTGCGCAGTTTTGCGCTATTTTGGCCATAGTGCATAATCAGGCAGTGCCGTTTAAACTATTCCCGGCTCCACAAAGTCTGCTCTTCACTTTTTCCCTTAGAAGTGTTCTAAATCTCAAAGTAAGCACTCTATGTTCATTCTAAATCCCTGCACTTGCTCTTATAAGTAATCTTATAAGTAAACACTAATAAATTAAAGCACTACACCCTCTTATACAAAAGTAGTTCCCTATACTATTCTGGCATGTCCAAAAGTCAGTTTCGGGTTTACACTCCAGTCCAGCTGGTGAATCTGGGAATCTTGAGGCAGTATGTTACAACTGCCTTATGTACACAGACCACCCTCTCCTCCTCCCAACAAGCTCAAATATATGTGAGAGATGCAACTATATAGCCAAACTGGAGGCTGAGCTCTCTCACCCAGTACTGGCACAGTCAGTCAGGAGGAGAAGGTAACTACACACACCACAAATCCTTTCTCACATAGACCTATCGCATCAGCAAACCAAACACATAAACACACAAAAACATACTCAGAGGCTCTAAATAAAAATCTGCCTAAGCAGCAGAGACCTCCAAAGTAGACATCCAAGCAACCCCTAAGCCACAACAATACCCACGTATCACATAGTTCACAAAGTCAGTGTGCCACACAGTCACAGCCCTTAAGGCTAAACAACACACCTAATACACTTGTAATAGGTAACTCTATTGTCAGACACACTGACGTCCCACTTAGAAGACTGAACAAGGAGAAGGTCACTGTAAGCTGCCTGTCGGGTGCCAGGATCCGCCACATAACACAAGCACTCAGGTCACTCCAAAGCAAGTACAAATATGACTCCATTATTGTCCATGCTGGTGTGAATGACCTGAGACGTACTTCCCTGGACTACATGAAAAGAGACATAGAGGAGCTCTCTGATCATGTAGCCCAGGCCGGTATGACCCTTACCTTGAGTAGCATCTTGCCCTCACCAAGAATGATGCCACAGTATAAAGACAAAATGATCAATTTTAACAATTGGCTAAAGTATTGGTGTCATTCAAAGGGGATCCAGTGTCTGTCAGCCTGGGATGACGTGCTCGACAAGCCACGTTGCTTCGCTAGGGACGGCATGCACCTGTTACCCCTGGGCTTTCGAATACTGGCTAAGGCTCTTGCCACCCCCATAGTGCCTTTTTTAGGCAAGGCTCAAAAGACAAACCCACCTCCATAGACAACACGAAAAAAAAAATAAGGGTAATGCTGCTCAATGCCAGAAATCTTAACCACAAGATGCATGCACTCGAGACTTTCCTCAGTATGGAGAATATCGATATCTGTGCAGTAACAGAAACCTGGTTAAATGCTCCCGAGAGCACCCCGGCACTACCAGGTTATACCTCATACCATTTTTGGCCCCAAAACTTGGACCGAACCACAAAAGGAGGTGGAGTATCCATATTCATCAAAGATACTCACACCTCCAGGTTAGTAGCACTGCACGAAGCATCGGAGACCATCCATGTGCAACTAACAGTGGGCAAAACTGCCTTTCAGTTTGTAGCCTGCTACAGACCACCCTCCCAAACTCAGGAACCCCACTCGGCTTTCCTGAGAACACTGGAGAATATGAAGGTCTCTCCAAACACTATTATATTGGGTGACTTCAACTACCCAAACATTGACTGGGAAAACTACTCAAGCCCCAACACCTTCACCCAACGGTTTCTAGAACTTATAAACTCAAATGCTATGGAACAACTGGTCACCACTCCCAAAAGAGGGGAAAACATATTGGACCTGGTCATCACCAACATGGGGACTCTATGTTCCACACCAGAGGTATACCTCTCATTGGTAAGATCAGACCATAAATTAATCTCACTAGACATCCATATCCCGTCCCCACCCCCAGCCAAGGAAACCACGGTGAAGAACTTCTCAAAGCAAACCACACTTCTCAAAACCGAGGTGGAATCCTTCAAAGCCCCTCGGCCAGTGGAAAATACAACCCAAACCGCAGAATCTTTTACAAAAGAATTCTATGGACACCTACAGGAATGCATGGATCGTGCTTTCCCAAATAAAACCAAGACTCACTCCTCCAAAGGCAGGAGACCTGTCTGGTGGACCCTGGCCATAAATAAGCTATACAACAGAAGGAGGAAGCTACTACATGATAGAGCAAAATCCCAAAAAGGGAGGGCATCTCTGATCAGTACTAGCAGAAAACTATGATCCCTCATAAAATCATTTAAGGCCAGCTTCGAAAGAAAAATTGCACAAGACACTAAAGATAATCACAAGGCCTTCTTTAGTTATGTGAGGAACCTGGGTGGCAACTCCCAGATATGCACTGAGTTATTGCAAAATTACAAAAAATACACTGAACCCACAGACATTGCCAACATCCTGGCAGACAGGTTCAGTGCAAACTTCTGCCCCCCCTTCCCCCCAAAAGAGCAAATGTCTATCTCAACAGAGTGTAGCCTCCCTGACATCACAGATGCACAGGTTGAGAGCTGCCCTCTCCAAAGCAGAAAACACAGCATCAGTGGGACCAGACGATGTCCCGGGCTGCGTCTTACATGAGCTCCAAGAAGAACTGAGCCCTCACATAAAGTCACTGTTCAATCTCAGCCTTACTACAGGATATGTACCCAAGGAATGGCGTACAGCAACAGTGGTCCCGCTCCACAAAGGTGGTGCCTAGCGGACCCGAACTATCACCCTATAAAGCTTGACTAGCCTGGTCTGCAAAGCTATGGAGCGTATCATCATGGAACTCATAAACAAAGACATTGGGAACCTCCAGACACTGGATCCTACCCAATTTGGCTTTGTTAAGGGTAGATCTTGCCTCTTGAACCTGGTCGACTTCTTTGAAACGGTTACTAAGGCCATAGATAAAGGTATGGTAGTCCACACAGCCTACCTGGACCTCAAAAAAGCCTTCGACACAGTACCCCACTTGGGCATCATAAATAAGCTCACCAGCTTAAATATCAAACCCTATGTCACAAGATGGGTTGCAAACTGGCTCAGGGATAGAACCCACATGGTCAGAATTGTATGTGCCATATCAGACTCTAAACCAGTTATAAGTGGTGTCCCACAAGGCTCAGTCCTGGGACCTCTCTTGTTCGGTATATATTTCTCTTTAGGTACAGGCTAACATGGGAGGACTATGGCTGACCCATTCAAGTTATGAATGACTGCAAACTGGGTGCCATAATTGACTCTCCGGCTGATGCAAGCATCCTCCAAAAGGGTCTCACAGAGACGGATAACTGGTGCCAGAGCCATGGCCTAAAGCTAAATGCCAAAAAGTGCATAGTCATCCCCTTTGGGAAAAACAAAGTGCCCACAAGTTACCACATAGTTGGTAATCCATTAAGTGTGGAAGAAGTAATTAGGGAGTTGTGGACCCAAGTAGATAGTAATTTCTCCTCTGACAATCATGTTGCCAAAGTGGTTAGAAAGACCTTCGATATAGCCCACCTTATCACAAAAGGGTTCACATCTAGATCAAGAGAGGTCATTGTGCCCCTCTACTCATCACTCATCAGGCCCATAATTGAATACAATGCCCTATTTGGGATGTACCTTACCCGACACCTGCAGCAACTGGAAAGACCCCAAAAGTACCTCACCAAGAGGATTAGGGACTCAAAGAGATGCCCTATGCAGTTGACTAAAGAAACTCCAGCTCTACTCAGTTGCGTACCGCCTACTCAGAGGCGATCTGTGCCCTGACTTATAAAGCAAGGTGTAACCC
>NC_056739.1:962130123-962132623 GCF_019279795.1 Protopterus annectens
ACAAAACTATCTTCCATATTTAATTTCTGTTTAATCTGGTCTATTGTCAGAGGTTTTCCAGAGTTTAGCAATTGATGCCAATATATTAATCCCTTTTCTTTAAGCATGTTGACTACTTCCATATTAAATGTTATTATATTACCTTGTGTGTACACTACTAGATATAAAATAAATGACCATGCTTTAATATCAGGATTGCTATTAATAAGATTTTGGAAAATTTTTAATGTATAAGTAATGTATTTGGAACTTATATTTTTATTCTTATGCATCATCATATATTCCTTCATCAGCCATATAAAATAGTTTGGTATGAAATCTGTATAATTATTTGCTACTACAAATCCTGATTTTAACCAGATTCTCTCATGAACTAGCTTCCATTTTGATGTATATTTTGTACTTAGCCATAATGATATTGTTTTAATAATGGATGAATGCAAATATATTTCTATGTCTGGTAAACCTATGCCACCTATATCCCAATCATCTAGATGATACTTCATAGCTATCCTTGGTTTTTTTGGATACCATAGGAATCTTACCATTAAATCATTTAATTGTTTTAGGTGCGATTTAGCTGGTGGCAAAGAACAAGCTTGTATGACATAAAGAATTTTTGGAAATATGATCATTTTAATTATATAAAGCCTTTCTTCCATTGAAAAGAAGAATTTATTCCATCTTTGTATTAGATTTTTAATATTATTTAAGGTCTCTTTATAATTTGTTTCAATTGGAGTATCTAGGTTGTTAGTTATTATAATTCCCGAGTATTTAATTATATTATCGGTAGAGATATATTTATGTTTTTTATTTAGATCTTTTTTATTAATATTTATAAGCAATACATTTGTTTTGTTCTCATTAAATTTAAGACTTGAAAAGTTTTGAAAGTTTTGAATTGAGTCCCATAATGCTTTAAACTGCTATTATTATTTTTTAAGGTAATTAAAATATCATCAGCAAAAAGTTGAATTTTAAGCTCTAGGCTGTTGTCTAGTTGTATTCCTTCAATATTTTTATCCATATGTATATTATTTGCTAAGGGTTCAATGACTAGCATGAAACAATAACGGAGAAAGAGGGCAGCCTTGTTTGTGCCCTTAGTTATTTTAATAGATTTAGACAGACAAGATCCCAGTTTTATATAAGCCAATGATTTTTCATATAATGATTTTATTAACAAAGTGAAGTTGTTTGAGAAGCCATATTCTTCTAAAACTAACCACAGATAATCCCAGTTCACTGAATCAAATTTGCTATTTATGTCTAAGCTAATAACATTCATTTTGTTTTTTGTGACATTTATATAATCAATTAAGGAAAGAATTCTTTTAATGTTGTCATAACTGTTCCTATCTTTTATAAAACCTGTTTGATCCCCCCTATCAAAAGTGTAGTAATTGTTTTATTCGAGCAGCATGTATTGCCATAAAAATTTTATAATCTATATTAAGAAGTGAAATGGGTCTGTATGATGAACATTCACTAGGATCTTTATTTTGTTTCAGAATTGGTGATATTAATGTGTACTTCCAAGAAGGAGGAATGTCTTTACCATTTTTAACTGATGTAAAGACATTCAATAACAACAGCAAAGCCTCATTTGATAGTAATTTAAACATTTCTGGGGTGATATTATCTATACCTGGAGC
The DNA here is from genome assembly GCF_019279795.1 of Protopterus annectens. Classification (NCBI taxonomy): domain Eukaryota; kingdom Metazoa; phylum Chordata; order Ceratodontiformes; family Protopteridae; genus Protopterus; species Protopterus annectens. The sequence goes on from NC_056739.1 coordinate 962,131,782, forward strand.
TTTGTTTAATTTTAGCTTATTTACTTCAGCTTTAAGTTCTGTCATTGTTATTTGTTTATCTATTAGTTGTACCTGCTCCTCTAATAACCTAACTTTAACATTGTTTTTGAGAAAAGCTTTCAATGCTGAATGTGTTTCTGTTTTCTCATTTTGATTATTAAGTTTATGAAAAAATTGCCTAAAAGCTTCTAGTATTCCTTCTAAATCTGATACTTTCTTTTTTGGTTTCTATATTATGTATTTCCTTGATTTGATTTGTTTTAATAATCTTTTTAGTCCTATTTGCTATTCTTAGTTGTTTTTTTAGGGTTCATTGAATAGTAACATAGTTTAATATTTTCTAAGTTGATCATTGTTTTGTGGTGTAGCGTCTCTGAGTATTGTTTATTAGTATATTCTAGTTCTTTTATTAAGTTGGTGTTTCCATTTTGAATATCAAGCTTTAAATTATCTACTTTTGACTGTAATTCCATTAATTCCTTATTCCACTGTTTTTGTTTATTTTTATACCATCCCACTGCTCTTCCATATAGGTATGCTTTCAATGCATCCCATATATATATATTTCAGATACATCTTTTGTAAGATTGATATCTAGGAATGTTTGTGTCTCTTTAATATAAAATTCCTTAAAATCTTTGAGATTTGTTATGTAAGATGGTATTCTTGTTACTGATACCCTTCTCTTGAAACATAAGTCTATTTCAAACGTTATGGTGTTATAGTCCGAAAATGGACATGAAATTGTCTTGACTTTATTTAATTTAGAGGTTAAATCCTTTGTTATGTACACTCTATCTATTCTAGAGTATGTATTATATCTATGGGAAAAATGTGTAAAG
>NC_056739.1:962135123-962162374 GCF_019279795.1 Protopterus annectens
TATATATATATATATATATATATATATATATATATATATATATATATATAACAAAATCATAAGCAAGTCTGAGATTTTTTCTTGCTCATTACTGCTTAATGATTGTGCTACTTGAACAATTTAAAATATTTACAGAGTATCTTGATAATTAAACAGCAACTCCTTTTTACCCTTAAAATGCCTAATAACACATAGCTACATTCATGAACCTTAATTGACTTACTGTCCTTAAGGTTGAGTACACTAGCTGCAGTGTGTTTACAAATATGTTATATAGTTCCAGTCAAGGACTTAAATATATTAATTTTTTATAAAATTAAGTTAAATTATAGCAATTTACGTGTGTGATCTTATCAGAAAAGGTTATAGTAAAGTCTGTATGTGTTAACTATTCATACAGTTTCTTCCAAGTGATATACTTCTTTTTAAGCTTTGTGTGCTGTTTATGTGTACAATTCAAAATGAATAACAAATATCACAATATAATAAAACATCATGTATGTGTTGATACCTTCTAAATTCATTAGGTACTTCAGTATACTTTTAATATTTGTTAAAACTGTAAAAGCACTTTGCCATCTCATAAATAGTGTGCCGGTTACTTTAAGTAGCTTAGGAGCTGACACCACACCCATACTGTCTTGTTTTAGTGCTGACATCACTCATGACTGTTTACTTTCATTTTGTGCTGTTAGAAGGTTTAACACACTGTAATGGATTCTAACTGAAGAACCTTCATTCAGGGTGGTAAAATAAGAGTTCCCAGCTCGTGACCATGGCGGGAAGACAAAATCAAAGTAAGTGAAGTTTTTAGGCCTTTTTTTTTTTTTAAACTGAACACCAGCTCATTAAACTTCTATTAGTTTGCTTAACATTAAGGGCAGATATACAAGCCAAACAGTTGTTTGTTAGTCAAAAGGCACTTTTAGCATCAAAGAATAGATAATTACTTTTCAAGGCACTTTTGACAGTTATTACTATCAGTTTTATATATTATTATGTGTATTAAATACATCAGTTTAGATATTTCATGCAGCTTAGTGTAAATAATATAAAAAGGAATCATGCTCATTTAAACACACCACATTAATATGTCAGTGTAAATACATCATATTCTATACTAGCAGTAAAAGGGTAATTTATAAATGAACTATCTAAACATCATTTAGAGTTAGAAAAATCATGACTGTAAGTATTTACACTGTAATAGAGAAAGATATGTTACCTTGCTTTCTTTATGGTTGTTTCCTTTAGTTATAAAATGTCCTGCTTATTTTGTATTTATATTGTTTCAAAAACTGACACGTGTAAAGCATGAATGTTTTCAAAGAACTTTTTTGCCTTACAGAGCAAATAGAAGACAATAATGTTTGTTTTTCATATGTCTTTTATCGTTTCTTCTTCTTTTGTCAGCAGTGCTCCATTCATTTTTTTCTAAGTGACGCTTAACCCCAAATTGGGAGAAATCCATTTCTTCCACATTATCCAAGGTTTTATTAGCTGAAAGATAAGAAATTGTTGCTTGCAGAGTGTCAAAAGTTTTAGGACCTTCAGTAAAAATATTTTATTCTTGCAGGGGAACAGCAAGTGGACTTTAAGTTGTCTTTTTCAATTACTTTATCAGAGGGAGACATTCTTTTCTTGCAGTTATAACTCCAGCAGAATAATCATTATCAAATCTGATTATGTTGTCTTTGTATTTAACTGGAGAAATTGACCATGCTGTTTTTAAAATACGTTCCTTGTCCTGTGATGAAAAAAACTTTACTATTATTGATCTCGGGTGATTTTTTGATTTGATGGTTGATGAAGCAGCTCTTAAGGATCTGTGGGCTCTTTCAATTCCATAAGAAAGAGCTTCAGGCAATTTTAAAACTTCTGGTAACCAGGTAGTAAGAAAAGTCACCACGTTATCTCCCTCTGTTTTCTCTAGTAGCCCATAGATGCGAAGGTTATTTCGTTTGGACCTGTTCTCTAGATCCATTTTATTTTGTAATGAAGCATTTTGTTGTGATAAAAAATGTAGCTGAAGATCTTGTTCTGAGAGTCTGCCCTCAGTATCATTTAAGGATCTCTCTATGTCAGCTATTTGAGACTTCTGTTGCATCATTATTTCTCGTAGTTGCTGTATTTGTTTTGTAGATCTCTCCTCAAAAGTGTCCAGTTTGGTATTCATTTTGTCATATTTCACTGACAAGTCTTGTATAGCATTTAATAAAGACTGTATCTCCTTTTTCGTCATCTGGTCCTGTGTGGTATGCTTAGAAAAGCTCATTTTCAGTAGATTCAGATACCTTCCTTCTTGTTTTTGACAGGAGAAATAATGTTGAAAGCCAAATTTTTTGCACTGTAGACTTCTAGTGATATTAGTAGAAGTAATTCAACAAAATAGGTTTGTGTACAATATCTAGTTTTTAAAAATTCCTGTCAGAAATATCTTTTGAGTGCAGAGCTGAGAAAAGATGCTGCCAACCAGTCTACATCCTAGCCACGCCCCTCTTCATAGTATTTTCTGAGGGACTGAAAAACCCCAGTGCTCTCCCACTAAAAACACTGTCACATTCTGGAAATAGCCTCAAAGAAAGAAAAATCTCCAAAAGGAGAATAAGAAATTAGAAGTTATGTACTCACCATAACGTTCCATCTGAGTAGGTGTATTCATTTGTCTGCAACCTGTGGGTTATGGATCCGATATCGGATCCGAACCGGCATGGTTTTCCAGCTATGGATCCGAGCTCTCAGCTCCTCCCCTCACCCATAATGCCCTGCTCTCCCTACATGACCTCAGATCGAGTTTGCCAACAGCATGAACACCCTGAAAAGGGTAACACATAATATGCAGGAAACTGAAAAGGCCAGGGGGATAGGAGGGTGGGATGGTTGCAGACAAATGAATACACCTACTCAGATGGAATGTTATGGTGAGTACATAACTTCTAAATCTGAAGTAGGAGATTCATTTGTCTGCAACCTGTGGGACAGAGTCCCCAGCTACCTGAATCTTGGGCGCCATCATGGAAGGATATTCCGGAGCACCGCGGAGCCAAAGGATGCTCTACCCCTAGATGTAATATCCAACTTGTAGTGGGAAATAAAAGTATGAGATGAAGCCCAAGTGGCTGCTGAACAAATATCATCCAGAGGAATCCTAGCCTTAAAGGCCGCCGAGGTAGAGACCGACCGGGTTGAATGGGCATGTACTCCCTCCGGTGCGGGCCTTCCAGAAGCTTGATAAGCCAATAAGATGCACTGTGAAATCCAGCGAGATAATGAGACTTTAGAAATTGGCTTGCCCAAATTAAATTTAGCAAAGGAAATAAACAACTGGTCGGATTGCCTACGACCAGCAGTCCTGTTTAGATAAAATCTAAGTTGCCTGTGAACATCTAAGGAATGAAGCTTGTATTCACCCTTGTTTTGATATTTAGGAAAGAAAACAGGGAGGTTAATGGATTGATTAATATTTGCTTCAGAAGCTACCGTAGGAAGAAAGGACGGGTTGGTCCTGAGGTATACACGGTCTGGATGAAAGACCAAGTAAGGAGGCTTGGCTGATAAGGCTTGAAGTTCTGAGACTCTCTTGGCCGAGGTAATGGCTACTAAAAAGGCCATCTTGAAAGATAAAAATTTCAGATCTACCGTAGCCGCCGGTTCGAAGGGGGGAGTGGTCAAGGCCTGGAGGACCAAAGAAAGGTCCCAAGGAGGAACCACTTGCTTTACAGGGGGCCTGAGAAGGAAAGTACCTTTTAGGAAAATCTTACACAATTTGGCAGACATCAGTGGACTGGAGTCATGACCAATGTGATAATGAGAAATTGCCGCAAGTTGTACTTTGACCGTGGAACTGCTGGCACCATCATTAAAAAGAGTGGTTAAGAAGTCAAGCACCAGAGGAAGGGGAACTGTGAAGGGGTTTAGGCCTTGCCGCTCCGCCCACAAGGAGAACCGTTTCCACTTACTGCGGTAAACTTTCCTGGTGGATGGTTTATGAGCCTCCACCAGGATGGCCTTAACTGGGGACGAAATACCGGGAGTCCTGATCAGGAGTGGAACTGGAGCAGCCAAGCGGTCAGCTTCAGGTTGTCCAGATTCGGGGTTGATAAGTGGGATGGATGAGATATCAGATCCGGAATGGGATCTAGAATCCAAGGAGGATTCACTGAGTGAAACCTTAGGAAAGGGAACCAGATCTGTCGAGGCCAAAATGGGGCAATGAGAATCATTCTGCACCCCAACCAGGCTTTCTGAAGAACTTGGAGCATCAGAGGCAAGGGGGGGTAAGCATAAAGAAGACCGGGTGGCCAAGCATGCACCAGAGCGTCTCTTGGGGTACCTCCGGGAGGAGGTATTAGAGCAAAAAAAACTGTCGCACTTGGTGTTTGAGGGAGACGCAAAAAGATCGCAACAAGGAGTTCCCCACCGTGCGAAGATGCATTCCGCTACCTGAGTATTGAGAGACCACTCGTAAGGGGTGAGAATGGTGCGACTGAGTTTGTCCGCAAGGATGTTGGACCAACCTGGAATATGCATTGTTATGAGAAAGCGGTTGGTGGAGATTGCCCATTCCCACACTCTCATGGCTTCTCGACAAAGAGGGTAAGACTTGGTTCCTCCTTGCTTGTTGATATACCAGACGACAGACATGTTGTCCGATTGAATCGCAATTGTTCCCAAGGGAAGAAAGGTCTGAAGTGCTCGCAACGCTAAGAGCACTGCTCTCATCTCTAGAACGTTGATATGCAGTAAGGTCTCTGAATCATTCCACGTGCCTTGGACCGTCCGGCCTGCAAAATGCCCCCCCCCCACCCGAGGCGGGAGGCGTCTGTGGTCACTGTGGCGAGAGGGGGAGAAGCACAAAAGGGGCAGCCTCCGTGGAGATCTGGAGAGTGTAGCCACCACAGGAGGTACCGCTTGCAAGCCTTGCTGATCGCAATGGGATGATGCATAGGAAGAGCAAGATACGACCACTGAACTAGGAGTGTCCATTGAAGGACGTGCATATTGAACCTGGCGAGAGGAAGAAGCGCTATTGCTGCCGCCATGGACCCTAGGGCCCTCAGGACCAACTCCGCCGGAACTGAGCTTGAGTGGAGAATGGCCCACACCTGGAGCTGCAGATTCTGAATTCTGTCCGCAGTGAGGAAGGCTCTTAATCGCCTCGTGTCTAACCTGGCACCTATAAAATCTATGAACTGCGTGGGTGCTAGGTTGGATTTTTCTGTATTTATTGTGATGCCCAGATGGGGAGCAAGATGGAGAAAGGAGTCTCGCGCCAGTAGTAGTAGATGCCTTGTTGGGGGTGGTGAGAAGCTAGTCGTCCAGGTAAGGAAAGACCTGCACCCCCTGAAGCCTCAGGTGGGCCGCTACCACTGCTAATACTTTGGTGAACACCCTGGGGGCTGTGGTGAGACCAAAGGGAAGGACCCAGAATTGGTAGTGACTGGCTCCCAGCCGGAAGCGGAGAAACCTCCTGGAGCGCCTGTCCATTAGTATATGGTAGTACGCATCCTTGAGGTCTATGGAGCACATCCAGTGATTTTCTCCCAGAAGGGGTAGAATAGACTGCAACGTAACCATTCGGAATTTCTCTTTGGGAACTGCCAGGTTCAAGAGTGAAAGGTCTAAAATTGGTCTTAGATCCCCCGTCTTTTTTGGCACTAAAAAGAACCTGGAGTAGAACCCTGATCCGATCTGGTCTGGGGGGATGGGCTGGATGGCTCTTTTCTTTAGCAGATGGCCAATTTCTGCCAAAGCGGCCTCCCACTGACTGGGTGGAACGTCGGGGAGGGACTTCAATTTTGGCATGTGACGAAATGGGATACGGTATCCTCTGGATATGATTTGGAGGACCCAGCGGTCTGATGTTATGGACTCCCATGCTGCTAGGTGCTCCGAAAAATGTCCCCCGACTGCCTCCAGAGTGGAGCAGCCGGGCAACCCTTCAGGGCTGCGCTGGCCGTTCAGAGAAGGTTCTCTGGACCCGAAGTTCCTGGGAGCCCCTCTGCCCCTGGGGCGTCCTCCCTGTCCTCCTCTGCCACGGAAGGACTGGTTGTCCGGAGCGGGCTGGGATTGCTGCGACTTCCGGAACCACATCTTCTTCTGGCCCTTTTGGTTCCTAGAATAGGGCCTCTGGGGCACAGAGAAGTGGATTCCGACGGCAGACAGCGTCTTCCCGTCCTTTTCGCTCTGGGTCAAGGTATCACGAACAGTTTTGCCAAAGAGGGCAGAACCATCAAGGGGTGTTTGCAAATGACGCTTGAAGGGCTCCGTGAAATGCAATGACAGAGCCAGGCCTGGCGCCTGGTAACTAGGCCTGCCCCTGCGGCTCTAGCGGCACCTTCCGTAGCATGGGACAGTAACCGCATAGAGGTATTAGTGACGGACCTGAGAGCGGCCATACGGGTGGAGTGCAACACTTTGTCCTCCTCCGACATGGACTCTGGGGGGGATGCAGCGTATTCTTTAATAAGATCGCGCTGCATCCTAATCACATGTGCCAGGTAGTTCAGCGCCCTTACTGAAAAGGTCGCTGAACTAAACATCCGCTTCCCCAAGCGGTCCATCATCCGAGACTCCTTGCTCGGGGGATGGACTGAGGGACTCTCCTGAGCAAGTTCCCTCTTGGTGGCAGCCGTCATCAATATGGCATCTACTGGAGGCCCCTTACTCCAATGGGCACGGTCACCTGGGGGACTGAGTATACGGTCGGGCCTTTTTGGGATTGGCTCCACGGTGTCCGGTTCCTTCCACGCCCTGGTGGTAATGAGGACCACCAGGGGGTCGGCAGGAGGGGACACCCAAGAGGTAGACGGGCCCGCTTCAAATGCCTCCAAGAACATGGACTCGTCCGAGGAAGACTTGGGGGCAGACCACCCCCCCCTTATGCGGAGCATTTCCATGATGTCTCCATACCTCTCAACCTGGAAACATCAAAAATCTGGACAAGGCCCATGAAAAATAGGTACAAATCTGTACGCTGATTAACATCTAATTTGCATACATAATTATGTAACCACGCCCACTCCAATGGAATTGTGGGATACCAAATTTCAAACACAAACTGACGAACAACCAACCAAAATATAGCACCAGAGTCCTCCTGCAGCCATTCCAATATCCCATTACCTGGCTATTCCGCCCCATTTACCATAAACACTAATGTATGCATTCTGCTTTACTTCTACAATGATTTGGATTTTATTTTTAAATTTTACAGCACAACAATGCAGAGATACTAATAGACATCTGGTAAACAAAGATATACAGTCTCACAATGAAAATAGGCTTTGGCATTAAAACTTCTCTGCCCTTGAAACTCACATTCACTGAAACAGCATTGAAACCCAAACCACATCAAAAGAAAATGCATCTGGTAAGGTTGAGTAGTGGATAAAGATTACATTTGGGCTGTTTTCAAGCCATTGCCCCCTTCCACACAAAACAAGAAACATACTTGTGTTCTTTTCTTTGATACACCTTCCTGACTTTATTCAAATTATATTTCTTGTATACTACAACACACTTGTTAAACAATACTAACAATTATACCAGACAAAAAAGTAATCACTGTCAAATTGTTCTACATGTTGACTACGAGCAGGTACATTGATTTCAACTTCAGTTTCCAAATGGCTAAAATATATTTACCAATAGATGTTGAGCTGCTGACTGTGTTAGTTCTCCTCTTAAAGATTTTTTTTGTGGGGGAGGGTACATTTTTTCTTCAGTGTTCTCCTTTTGGTAACCATGCTATCCAGAGTAGTAAAATTCTTAACACATTTTCTTCCCATACAGTAACAGGAACACAAATTGAAACTAGATAAACTATACCCACTGCTGCTAGTGCGACTAACAAATGAGGTGATAGCAAAACACAACACTGAAGTCCAAGCAATAGCTACAGTAAACCACTCTGATACCGGTCTGCTTAATTTCACACACACTACCCTAATTTGAATAATGAGAATAGCAAAACAGCACTGAAGTCTGAATAATGAATGAGGGACTCTCTCTGGGACCGGCAGTAATAAATCACTCTGCTTAATTGCACGCACACACCTGCTGTCTGAATAAATAGGTGGCAGCAAAAGAACCACTTTTTGCTCTGGCAGCAATAACTACAGGAAAACATTATTTAATCATCTTCATTTTATTTTCCAGACTTCATTTGTATTAAAGTGCATTTGAATGGACTTTGTTCCATTATGCTTCCTTTCCATGTATGTCACATATACTATACTTAATTTTTATTTCCGTTAGGCTCAAAGTTTCTTTATTCATTTTGTTAAAAGATGTGTCATGACAAATGGCTAACCCTTTTCTGCATATTCACAATTAACTGTAGCATGGCTAACCCTTTTCTGCATATTCACAATTAACTGTAGCATTAAATAAACAGAATAAAAGTAAAAGAATTTTAATATTATTAGAATAAAATACAAATGCACATTTTACCCTGTTGTAAATATAGCTATTTCACTTTATTTTGCTTTACACAGGTTAGCAAGTTAACAAAGAACTTTCAGAATATGTAACAATACAAGATATCTCATACAAGTACTTAACTTGCGCTCAATATAAGCTCAACATAATGATTCACTCTTGAACTTAAGGTAGTGTGTGCCTTAAAGTAAAAAATAATATAAATAAATAAATAAATAAGACAATTGCCATAGAGTCATGTACTTCCGTCTTCATATAATACATGCAAGTGTCTTTCACTGGCAAACTAACAGGAAATACAGACAAAATGTACATTGTGCTTCACAATTTTCATAGGACGTTAACTGCCTCTGCTCAACTACATCAATATTTAATTCATACATACCTCCCGATAGTACTGCTGCGACTCCCTCTCATAATTCTCGTTGTTGCTTGCTGCCTGTATTCCTGGTTCCTGCTTGCAGCCAGCTCGTAAAAAAAATTAAAACAAACATTACCGCCACCGGTATAAAATGTAATCCATTAGGGTTACCCGGACGGTTGCTTACTGCTGTATTCCCGCTCGCAGACAGTCGGAAATAATGACGTGAGCTCTTGAGCTCAATTCCGACTGGCTGGTAGCCCTGACGGCACTGACGTCATCGCGCACGTGATGACGTCAGCCCCGACAGCGCGATTTTTAAAAAAAATAAATAAATAAAGCAAAAAAAATCGGAAATGAAGGGGTGCCAATCGGGAATTGTGGCACCCCTTCATTTGGACCCCAAAACTCGGTAAATACCGAGTAATTAGGTATGGTTGGGAGGTTTGGATGTCTCCAAATGAGACATCCTCAGGGGGTGATCTTGGGGAGCCTTCCCCTTCCTCCAAGTCCGTGTCTTCTGTGAGAGACTCGGGGGAGTCAATGTGCCTCCTTTTGCACGTATGTTTGCGAGGGGCATCCTCCGGGGGGCTGTCAGAGGACTCCTCGCAAACAGTGACCTGTTCCGAAGGAACAACTTGGGGCAAAGGAGCGGGCTGTCCCAATGGCCGGATGGTGGAAGCCTGGCCCAGTGCAGATGGAGCGCGGGACGGAGCCGAAGCAAGTGCCGGGGTCCGGAGACCCTCAACAGGGCCCTCTCCACTACATCAAAAGCGAGGGAGCCGACCTCGACCAAAGGATCCGCAATCGGCTCCCCTCGGATCCGAGTGGATCGAGCGGTGCCGGCGCCGGATCCGAGGGACAGTGCGCTCCGACACAGACGGCGCCGAAGGAGCACTGATCCCCGGATCCGGCTTCCGGATCCAGGCTCGAGGTCGGATCCGAAGCACTCGAGGGCAGGGTCGGATCCGGTACCGAGTACTATCGGCCGACCCACCCCCGGCTCCGAAGCTGCTCGGCTCCAACTGCTTCGAACCCGGCTAGTGGGTCGGAGAAGGAGCTATAGGTTTAAAGAAAGGGGTTGAGCTCCCCCCCAGAGGGGGGGAGGCAAGAGCACTCCCATCTGCATCTGGGCCTGGATGAACCTTCTCATCATCCGGTCCAGATCAGCGTCTGATAAACTATAGGTCGATCTCAACGAGGCTACCTAGGTAGGCCTTGAGTGCCTCCTGGATAGCCTCGACGGAGATCGGGTCTCCTCCTCCTCAGGTCCCGGTGAAAAGCACACGGGTGACCGGAGCCGAGGAGGGGGAGAACCAGCAGACAAGGAGGCCGGAGTAGAAGCCCGCTTGGCAGGCGGGGCCGAAACAGAGGTCTCGGCCCGCCGCTTATGGTGCTTTTCCCTCTGGTCCTTCTTTCTAGCTTCCCTCTCCTCTGAACCACTACAGGGAGGTTGAGTCCCAGGAGGAGGAGGGGGAGCCGGAGAGGAGGGAACCGCAGACACGGTACCCCCCCCGAAGGAGCGGAAGTCGGAGCAGAGTCTGGGGGCAAAAGTCCCGCCAGGACCAGCTTAGACCTCCGCTCCTTCAATGCCCTGGGGTTGAACCCTGCACAAATGGAACATCCAGAAGTGAGGTGTTCAACCCCAAGGCATCGTACCGAGTGTGGCCATCAGCAGGGGAAAGCTTATGGCCACACTTGGAGCACTTCGAAAAAATAGCCTTAGGTTGTTCAGACATCCTAAGCCTAGCTTTACTTAAACTAAAGTAAAAAAGTAAAAGTAAACTAGTCACACAACACAGGCCCAAACACACACTATGCTACCAGCGAGGGGAGGGAAACTAAATATATATAAAGATTTATAAAACTAAAAAGCTTTAACTACAAAAAGGAACCTAACCTTTCACACAAAAAATTTAACTTTTAGCACTAGAGAATTTTAATAAAACCACTTAGCTGTAGAGCTCAAGAAAACCAATCTGGTCACCAGCGCGGCAAACTAGATCTGAGGTCATGTAGGGAGAGCAGGGCATTATGGGTGAGGGGAGGAGCTGAGAGCTCGGATCCATAGCTGGAAAACCATGCCGGTTCGGATCCGATATCGGATCCATAACCCACAGGTTGCAGACAAATGAATCTCCTACTTCAGATCTTTGCTTTCCTCTTGAGTCTGAATCAGACAGAGTAGAAAACCCATCTCTGTCCCTTCAGCATTATTCCCAGACTCAGAATCTTGACTCTTTACAGGGAGAAGAGGCATCCCTCTTTCTCTTACCACAAATCACCTTATAAGAAGCCTCAATAGCCTAAATTAAACTGTGAGCCAGACCCAGTAAACTAATTCTAAGGAAATTTGAGGAGGAGTAGATACGTGTTTGTTTTCTGTTACTTTTTGATAGGAAAAATGGGGCAACAGTGTTATTAATGGCAACAGCAGTAGCTTCCCCAGGGATGGGTCAACATTCCGACCAAACAGGGAAGACTTCCCTATTCCCTCTCCCATGATCAACAAGACCTTCTCTCCCTTGCCCACAGAGGGGACCTCAACAGCCGTTGAGGTTGTGACTAACCCCTGATCCATAGTGGCTGTATGGGCTACATCAGAGGATCTAGGGTAAAAGATTAGTGGTCTGAGGAATCAGCTTTGGCCACAGCAGTGTCACTCACATGCAACTTGGGCAAATTGCTAGCCTGCTGTGTTGGCATAAGCTGTTTGCTTAATTTTTTTCTTTTTGTGTTTGGAAGAAGGGCTGACTGTGGGACCAGCAGATTGTTCCATGGTCAAGCCAAAAATGCTGCCTTTTTCCCTGGGAAAACAAGCAGGAAAAGCCAGTAAAAAAATAAAGTCTTTACAAGTCACTTTTTCTCACAAAAGCACAGTAAAATGTATTTTACAACACTTTTCCAGCCACAAAAATTAAAAATAAACACAAGTCTGTTAAAACAAAAACACCTAGCTTAAAATAAATTTCCTAAGTGGTAAAGTACAATAAAACAATACATTTTTTTAATGTGTAAGGCTTTTTCCCCCAAAGGGAACTTATCTGCCTAGCAAAGGAAATTCACAAGCTGACCGTTGGTAGCCCACAGTGGAGCACACTTTGGTGGTAGGAAAGCTATGAAAGGGCTTGGTGCCCAAACTTGTTTTTATAGTTAGCTCAGCTTGAGCTGACTAATGGTTTGTGTATAAAGCAGCAAAGAAGTCAAACAGCAAAGAACCAAACCAGGAAGTAAGTGCACACACAGCCAGGAAATGGAACAGCTCCTTGTAAGTTCACCAAAGCAGATTCAGTAAATCCAGGTAGGCACCAAACAAATTCAAATAATTCCTTTATTCAGAACCACAGAATGATAACACACAAGCTTTGCTCAGAGGAATTCTGAGTTTATCAAGTGACACCATGCTGTTAAATCAGGTGTCTTATATACCTTGAAAATCCTAGATTAATTAGAAAGCACTGCCAATTAACAATTTAAAGAGACTATGCGCTTTTCCACATGCTTAAAAATTCCATTAAAACAAAATGTATAAAAAAGTAGTGATAGAGTATGCTTAAAATAATGCATTAATGCATCTGTTACTACTAAAAATGTTGATAACATAAAAATAAACAAAACATTATACACTATTTCCCTAATGTTTAACTTTATAATAAAACTTGCTGTGTGCAAAAATCTGCACTTCTTTTGAAAATTGAAAAAAGATGGAATGACTTGACATACCAACTGTTGTTCGTGTAATTGTAATATAAGGCTAATGCCTAATGTGGGTATGACAATATTTTCTTTACTTGGCCTTGTTGACAGCCCTGCTGGAAAAAGAGAACAGTATATCTTAATTAAACTAAACTGTGCTATACAATAGGTCATTCCTTAACATAGACCTTGTGTAGTGTAACATTAAGTAAAAAACATGTCCATGTGTTAGGTGCTTGTCATAAATAATTGTATGGGGAATATCAAACTAAAGTCTTGCCCTTCTTAGTTTCAATAGTGGCTTGATACTGATCAAACCATTAAGCCCAGGGGGTCTCCCAGCATCTAACTTTAATTGCCAGAGGAGTTCTCGGTATTCTAAAGTTGATTCCCAGTCACCCCCCCTGGCATCAGGCTCAACTTGTTCCAGTACCATGAATTTCAGTTTTATGTTTGGACAGGTCAGGGAGTGTTTATAAAAAGCGTTGGTTTCCTTCTTTTTGTTTATATCGTAAAAATGCTCATATATCCGCTTGCGGAATTCCCTTTCCGTTTTTCCTACATAGAAACTGTTGCATGTGGTGCAGAAGCCCAGATAAACCACTCCCTTGCTACCACACGTGAAATGGCCCGCCGGGTAGATTTTAAACCGTTTGGATGGAATGGTGATACTTTTTTCTTCCAAGATGGCATGGCATTGGCTACATGCCCCACATTTAAACGTACCCTTTCTTGCTGGGTTGATTTTCCTTGTAATGTTCTGCTTTTTTTCAAACATTTCCTTAAGATTGGTACCCCTTCTCCTTACAAATGAAGGTTGGTCAGGCAATAGCCCCCTGAACTCTTCAAAGAGGGCAAGTACAGGCCAATATTTTCTTATAGATTCCTCCATTTCTCTTGAATGCAAGGAATAGGTGTAGATAAAACTGTTCTTAAATTCATTGGTGATAACGGGAATGGAACTAGCTGGTGTGCCCGTTCCCTTACCCAGAAGGGGTGGGTAGATAGTTCCTCTTTTAGAGTTTACTTCCTCGACCAGGCTTTCAAAGAGGTCCAAAGGATAGCCCCTTTCTAGGAACAGGCCTTCCAAAAACTTGACTTCTGCCATGTAGTCATCATGTCCACTGCAAATCCTACTTGCCCTGATGAGTTGTCCTTTGACAATGCCTTTTTTCTGGAAAAAAGGATGTGCACTCTCAAAGTGCAGGACAGAGTTGGAAAAAGTGGGTTTTCGATAAAGCTTAGATTGAAAACTGTTCTCCAAGTAATTTTTGTATATGGTGACGTCCAAATAATGCAATTGGTCTGGATCGATAGAATGGGTGAACTGCAAAAAATTGGTACTTGCATTGATGTGAACAAAAAAACTCAGAAGCTCATCCTCAGACCCTTGCCACAAAATGCAGATATCGTCAAGGTAACGTCTGTAGAGGAGCAGATGTTGTTCCCAAGGGGGGACCAATACAAACTTGTGCTCCCATACGTGAAGCACCACGTTGGCGTAAAAGGTAGCACAAGATGCCCCCATTGCTACTCCTTTACTTTGCTTGAAGAGTTCTCCATTAAAAAAGATGAAATTGTTACGTAGTACGATTTCCATGAATTCAGTGACCAAGTTACTTAGTCTGTTGTTCATATCGGTTTCATTGGTGAGAAACTCGCCAAACCAGTCCAGACCCTCATCATGTGGAATACTGGAAAAGAGATCCTTGATGTCAATAGTCACCAGCAATAGGGCAGGAGAAAACTTGGTAGTAGGAAAATCACACAGAAAATGCCAGGAGTCCTTGCATACATGCGTGAGCAGGGGGGTGAATCTCTTGGTCAAACAATCAATAAATTTACCGATGGGTTCTGTGATTCCTCCTGCCCCTGCCACTATTGGCCTAAATGCTGGCGGGTTGGTTCCTTTGTGGATTTTAGGGATGCCAAACAAAACCGGTATCCTTGGTTTTTCTACATGTAAATAATTGTAGAGCTTTTCACTGATGGAATTTTGCAGCAATAAATCATACAAATGGTAGTTGATCTGCGCTAGAGCAATACTGACTTCATTTCGTGAGACTGTTAAATATTGCCCATCATTTTGAAGCATATTATGAATGTAAGCCTCGTAATCAGCAGCAAACATCAGCACTACCCCTCCGCCTTTGTCCGGCTTCATTATCCTCACATTTTCGTCCTTTAACTGTTTAATAAAGTTGAACCCTTCATTAGAGAAGTTGCCAGCTAGTGAAGTCTTTCTGTCCATAGATATTTTCCTAAAATCCTTTTCCACCAAATTCTCAAAAAAAGATATGAGTGGGTGTAGTGGGGGGTTGAATACACTCCTGCGGCTTGGACCTGTCTCCATAAATTGATGCCCCTTAAAATAGTGTGTTAAATTCAAACCCCTGGTAAAGAGTTTTAACTCAACCAGAGACTGTGAAAGATTCATAGGTTTAGAAGGCACAAATTGCAAGCCACGAGTGAACACATCAAACACCCAGTCATCCAGTTCTAAATCCGTGTAATTATAAATGGCAAAGTTATCTTTTCTTAAAATAGTACACATGTCATTAAGGCCCCCTATAACATTGCCTTTAATGCTGTTAAGGTGGTCCACAGCAAATTCTGTGTTTGAAGTGTTTAGTATTGCTTCAAAAAAACTTTCCTCATTCACTGCCTGCGGGTCCATGCCCTGGGTGCCTGTTTGTGTCCCCAAACCCCAGGCCTCCCGGGGTTCTGCTGAAAATCCTGGTTACCACCCTTCCTACCCTTTTCAGCTAGCCTTTCACTTCTTCGAGGTGGCTCTTCCACCTCTTCATGAACATTTTCCTCTTGGGCATGTACTACAGAAGGTACCCTATTAGACACTCCTTTGGTATAACGGTTAGGGGCGGGGTAAGCCACCCCTTCCCTGTATTCTGCCAAGTCTTTTTCCAGCTTTCTCACTTTTCTATTCAAAACCTTGTCGCAGAACATGTCAACTTTGTTAAACATTAGATCATAGTCACTTTTAAAAAGCAGAAAGCCTGCATCAGTTGTTATTTTATTATTCAATATTTCCAGATCCTCTAATAATGAACAAGCTTTACATTCATATTCAGAAATCATTAGGTTCAACATTTCCACACCTGCTCTATCAAAAATATCACATAACTTTTGATAGTAAGAAGTACCTGCTTGCACGTTATTGGGAAATTTGTAAAACCTTAAGCCTTTTGGAATACGTTTGACCCTAGAACATTCCCTAAGGTAATCAATCTCAAGCTGGTTAGATTTGAGCAGGTATAGTTTGTCTTTAAATTCATCAAAGTCTTGGGCAAATTTGGAAAAATTGTGATTGTTTACAGTACCTTTAGAAAAGCCAAACTGTTGTCCAGCCCATCTAGAAAAATTGAAGTCATTGGGTCTGTTCCCAGTTCTGTTGTTCCTTGTATTCTCATTCTCCTCGATTAATTCAAGTTGTTCATGGTTAACTTCATTGTTACCTCATCCCCCATGTGTTCCTGTTGCATCAAAGGTAGGTAAACCTTTGAAAAGTTCTGTTGTTGCACGCCCAGAGGGTGCCTTGCCTCTAGAACCAGCTGCATGCTGTTGATTGCAAGCAAATGCTGACGAAACTGTACCATTAGATTTTAACAAGGAGGTCAGCTCTTTTACAGCATGTAAAACTTCATTAAATTCTGTACGTGTTACAGGAGCTTCATTGTCAGCTCCTTGCAACACTTCCGGTGTTTCCGCAGCATTAAAAGTGTCCAATCCAGTAGCCATGGTGAAAAAAGCAGCAAAGAAGTCAAACAAACAGCAAAGAACCAAACCAGGAAGTAAGTGCACACACAGCCAGGAAATGGAACAGCTCCTTGTAAGTTCACCAAAGCAGATTCAGTAAATCCAGGTAGGCACCAAACGAATTCAAATAATTCCTTTATTCAGAACCACAGAATGATAACACACAAGCGCTTTCGCTCAGAGGAATTCTAAGCTTTATCAAGTGACACCATGCTGTTAAATCAGGTGTCTTATATACCTTGAAAATCCTAGATTAATTAGAAAGCACTGCCAATTAACAATTTAAAGAGACTATGCGCTTTTCCACATGCTTAAAAATTCCATTAAAACAAAATGTATAAAAAAGTAGTGATAGAGTATGCTTAAAATAATGCATTAATGCATCTGTTACTACTAAAAATGTTGATAACATAAAAATAAACAAAACATTATACACTATTTCCCTAATGTTTAACTTTATAATAAAACGTGCTGTGTGCAAAAATCTGCACTTCTTTTGAAAATTGAAATAAGATGGAATGACTTTTCCACTTCTATTTATCTAGCAACTGTATTTCGCCTGCTTGCTGATACATTGTTTATTGTTTATTCTGCATTTATTCTGTTATTGCACTTGTTTCTCAGTTTGTTACTTTTAAAATCTGTAACTGTTGCAAATTGTTTGTGTAGGCTGTGATAGCCGATTTATAGCATTTATAAGTGTTTACTGTATCTGTTTCTGCTTGTTTTATGAAAAAAAAAAAAAAAATATCTCTTGTTTTCCCACCTTACTGAGCTAGAATAGTCCAGTTTCAGAGCTTGCTGATCCCTGGGCTTTGTTTGCAGTTCCTGTTACTGATTCTTTACCTAATTTGGAAGAGAGGAAGTTCCCTTGCTTACCAGTGGGAGTGGGAAGCATTGAACTGCCTGTTGGTCCAGTTTTGTGAGGTTTCAGCCAGCAACTTGTAGTTTATTGGTTGTTTTGGGCCAGTTCCTAGCTTCTTTCAGCCCCCTGATATAAAAACCGCTAAACGCGCGTTTGTGCGGTTTAGCGCGATTTAGCGCGGAGCTGCTACCGTTGCACACTAGGGCAGCGCCAGTTAAGCAGGTTTAAACTATTAGGGCTACCTAAAGTCCACTCTTCAAATTTTCCCTTAAAACTACCTTCCTCGAACTATACTACTGATCTAATCAGGATATCCTATAACTAAAAAGATCATCTCTATCTAACTCCGAGTAGCCTATTCTGTATCTGTCAAACCTAGCAGTACTTATCACCGAGATACAGCACTCTTGCTATAGATAGTACCCCAAAAAGGCGAAACCCCATTACTCGGACACCCACATCCCCCGGAATCTCTTTTTAAAGTTTTTTTGTCTATTCCTTCTAGCATGTCGAGGGATCAGTTGCTAGTATCCTCTCCTGCTCAGCTGGTGAACCTGGGAATATTGAGGCAATGTTACAATTGCCTCATGTACAGAACAACCCTCTCCTCCTCCCACAAAACACAAATACATGCGAGAGATGCAACTATACGGCCAAACTGGAGGCTGAGCTCTCTCAACTTAGGACTGGCAAGACCAGACAGGAGGAGAAGGTTACCACACACACTATAGACCCAGTCTCACATAGTACCATCACAACCTCAAATCATACACATAAACACACAAAGACATACTCGGAGGCTCTGATCAGAAATCTACCAAAACAGCAGAGGCCACCAAAGCAGACACCCAAGCAACCACCACCTCAGAACACAACACCTGCAACACATAGACCTCACAGTCAGAGTGTCAAACAGCCACAGCCCTTAAGGCCAAACACAATGCCAGACACACTAGTCATTGGTGACTCCATAGTCAGACACACTGATGTCCCGCTCACCAGACTGAGTAAGGAGAGAGTTACAGTAAGCTGCCTGGGCAGCGCCGGTTAAGCAGGTTTAAACTATTAGGGCTACCTAAAGTCCACTCTTCAAATTTTCCCTTAAAACTACCTTCCTCGAACTATAGTACTGATCTAATCAGGATATCCTATAACTAAAAAGAACATCTCTATCTAACTCCGAGTAGCCTATTCTGTATCTGTCAAACCTAGCAGTACTTATCACCGAGATACAGCACTCTTGCTATAGATAGTACCCCAAAAAGGCGAAACCCCATTACTCGGACACCCACATCCCCCGGAATCTCTTTTTAAAGTTTTTTTGTCTATTCCTTCTAGCATGTCGAGGGATCAGTTGCTAGTATCCTCTCCTGCTCAGCTGGTGAACCTGGGAATATTGAGGCAATGTTACAATTGCCTCATGTACAGACAACCCTCTTCTCCTCCCACAAAACACAAATACATGCGAGAGATGCAACTATACGGCCAAACTGGAGGCTGAGCTCTCTCAACTTAGGACTGGCAAGACCAGACAGGAGGAGAAGGTTACCACACACACTATAGACCCAGTCTCACATAGTACCATCACAACCTCAAATCATACACATAAACACACAAAGACATACTCGGAGGCTCTGATCAGAAATCTACCAAAACAGCAGAGGCCACCAAAGCAGACACCCAAACAACCACCACCTCAGAACACAACACCTGCAACACATAGACCTCACAGTCAGAGTGTCAAACAGCCACAGCCCTTAAGGCCAAACACAATGCCAGACACACTAGTCATTGGTGACTCCATAGTCAGACACACTGATGTCCCGCTCACCAGACTGAGTAAGGAGAGAGTTACAGTAAGCTGCCTGGGCAGCGCCGGTTAAGCAGGTTTAAACTATTAGGGCTACCTAAAGTCCACTCTTCAAATTTTCCCTTAAAACTACCTTCCTCGAACTATACTACTGATCTAATCAGGATATCCTATAACTAAAAAGATCATCTCTATCTAACTCCGAGTAGCCTATTCTGTATCTGTCAAACCTAGCAGTACTTATCACTGAGATACAGCACTCTTGCTATA
Source organism: Protopterus annectens (assembly GCF_019279795.1). Classification (NCBI taxonomy): domain Eukaryota; kingdom Metazoa; phylum Chordata; order Ceratodontiformes; family Protopteridae; genus Protopterus; species Protopterus annectens. The sequence continues at coordinate 962,154,342 of NC_056739.1, forward strand.
GATAGTACCCCAAAAAGGCGAAACCCCATTACTCGGACACCCACATCCCCCGGAATCTCTTTTTAAAGTTTTTTGTCTATTCCTTCTAGCATGTCGAGGGATCAGTTGCTAGTATCCTCTCCTGCTCAGCTGGTGAACCTGGGAATATTGAGGCAATGTTACAATTGCCTCATGTACACAGACAACCCTCTCCTCCTCCCACAAAACACAAATACATGCGAGAGATGCAACTATACGGCCAAACTGGAGGCTGAGCTCTCTCAACTTAGGACTGGCAAGACCAGACAGGAGGAGAAGGTTACCACACACACTATAGACCCAGTCTCACATAGTACCATCACAACCTCAAATCATACACATAAACACACAAAGACATACTGGAGGCTCTGATCAGAAATCTACCAAAACAGCAGAGGCCACCAAAGCAGACACCCAAACAACCACCACCTCAGAACACAACACCTGCAACACATAGACCTCACAGTCAGAGTGTCAAACAGCCACAGCCCTTAAGGCCAAACACAATGCCAGACACACTAGTCATTGGTGACTCCATAGTCAGACACACTGATGTCCCGCTCACCAGACTGAGTAAGGAGAGAGTTACAGTAAGCTGCCTGGGCAGCGCCGGTTAAGCAGGTTTAAACTATTAGGGCTACCTAAAGTCCACTCTTCAAATTTTCCCTTAAAACTACCTTCCTTGAACTATACTACTGATCTAATCAGGATATCCTATAACCAAAAAGATCATCTCTATCTAACTCCGAGTAGCCTATTCTGTATCTGTCAAACCTAGCAGTACTTATCACCGAGATACAGCACTCTTGCTATAGATAGCACCCCAAAAAGGCGAAACCCCATTACTCGGACACCCACATCCCCCGGAATCTCTTTTTAAAGTTTTTTTGTCTATTCCTTCTAGCATGTCGAGGGATCAGTTGCTAGTATCCTCTCCTGCTCAGCTGGTGAACCTGGGAATATTGAGGCAATGTTACAATTGCCTCATGTACACAGACAACCCTCTCCTCCTCCCACAAAACACAAATACATGCGAGAGATGCAACTATACGGCCAAACTGGAGGCTGAGCTCTCTCAACTTAGGACTGGCAAGACCAGACAGGAGGAGAAGGTTACCACACACACTATAGACCCAGTCTCACATAGTACCATCACAACCTCAAATCATACACATAAACACACAAAGACATACTGGAGGCTCTGATCAGAAATCTACCAAAACAGCAGAGGCCACCAAAGCAGACACCCAAACAACCACCACCTCAGAACACAACACCTGCAACACATAGACCTCACAGTCAGAGTGTCAAACAGCCACAGCCCTTAAGGCCAAACACAATGCCAGACACACTAGTCATTGGTGACTCCATAGTCAGACACACTGATGTCCCGCTCACCAGACTGAGTAAGGAGAGAGTTACAGTAAGCTGCCTGGGCAGCGCCGGTTAAGCAGGTTTAAACTATTAGGGCTACCTAAAGTCCACTCTTCAAATTTTCCCTTAAAACTACCTTCCTCGAACTATACTACTGATCTAATCAGGATATCCTATAACTAAAAAGATCATCTCTATCTAACTCCGAGTAGCCTATTCTGTATCTGTCAAACCTAGCAGTACTTATCACCGAGATACAGCACTCTTGCTATAGATAGTACCCCAAAAAGGCGAAACCCCATTACTCGGACACCCACATCCCCCGGAATCTCTTTTTAAAGTTTTTGTCTATTTCTTCTAGCATGTCGAGGGATCAGTTGCTAGTATCCTCTCCTGCTCAGCTGGTGAACCTGGGAATATTGAGGCAATGTTACAATTGCCTCATGTACACAGACAACCCTCTCCTCCTCCCACAAAACACAAATACATGCGAGATGCAACTATACAGCCAAACTGGAGGCTGAGCTCTCTCAACTTAGGACTGGCAAGACCAGACAGGAGGAGAAGGTTACCACACACACTATAGACCCAGTCTCACATAGTACCATCACAACCTCAAATCATACACATAAACACACAAAGACATACCGGAGGCTCTGATCAGAAATCTACCAAAACAGCAGAGGCCACCAAAGCAGACACCCAAACAACCACCACCTCAGAACACAACACCTGCAACACATAGACCTCACAGTCAGAGTGTCAAACAGCCACAGCCCTTAAGGCCAAACACAATGCCAGACACACTAGTCATTGGTGACTCCATAGTCAGACACACTGATGTCCCGCTCACCAGACTGAGTAAGGAGAGAGTTACAGTAAGCTGTCAGCAGCGCCAAGTTACAGGTTTAAACTATTAGGGCTACCTAAAGTCCACTCTTCAAATTTTCCCTTAAAACTACCTTCCTCGAACTATACTACTGATCTAATCAGGATATCCTATAACTAAAAAGATCATCTCTATCTAACTCCGAGTAGCCTATTCTGTATCTGTCAAACCTAGCAGTACTTATCACCGAGATACAGCACTCTTGCTATAGATAGTACCCCAAAAAGGCGAAACCCCATTACTCGGACACCCACATCCCCCGGAATCTCTTTTTAAAGTTTTTTTGTCTATTCCTTCTAGCATGTCGAGGGATCAGTTGCTAGTATCCTCTCCTGCTCAGCTGGTGAACCTGGGAATATTGAGGCAATGTTACAATTGCCTCATGTACACAGACAACCCTCTCCTCCTCCCACAAAACACAAATACATGCGAGAGATGCAACTATACGGCCAAACTGGAGGCTGAGCTCTCTCAACTTAGGACTGGCAAGACCAGACAGGAGAAGGTTACCACACACACTATAGACCCAGTCTCACATAGTAGCATCATAACCTCAAATCATACACATAAACACACAAAGACATACTCGGAGGCTCTGATCAGAAATCTACCAAAACAGCAGAGGCCACCAAAGCAGACACCCAAACAACCACCACCTCAGAACACAACACCTGCAACACATAGACCTCACAGTCAGAGTGTCAAACAGCCACAGCCCTTAAGGCCAAACACAATGCCAGACACACTAGTCATTGGTGACTCCATAGTCAGACACACTGATGTCCCGCTCACCAGACTGAGTAAGGAGAGAGTTACAGTAAGCTGCCTGGGCAGCCGTTAAGCAGGTTTAAACTATTAGGCTACCTAAAGTCCACTCTTCAAATTTTCCCTTTAAACTACCTTCCTCGAACTATACTACTGATCTAATCAGGATATCCTATAACTAAAAGATCATCTCTATCTAACTCCGAGTAGCCTATTCTGTATCTGTCAAACCTAGCAGTACTTATCACCAAGATACAGCACTCTTGCTATAGATAGTACCCCAAAAAGGCTAAACCCCATTACTCGGACACCCACATCCCCGGAATCTCTTTTTTAACATTTTTATCTATTGCTTCTAGCATGTCGAGGGAGCAGCTGCTAGTATCCTCTCCTCCTCCGCTGGTGAACCTAATATTGAGGCAATGTTACAATTGCCTCATGTACACAGACAACCCTCTCCTCCTCCCACAAAACACAAATACATGCGAGAGATGCAACTATACGCGCAAACTGGAGGCTGAGCTCTCTCAACTTAGGACTGGCAAGACCAGACAGGAGGAGAAGGTTACCACACACACTATAGACCCAGTCTCACATAGTACCATCACAACCTCAAATCATACACATAAACACACAAAGACATACTCGCAGGCTCTGATCAGAAATCTACCAAAACAGCAGAGGCCACCAAAGCAGACACCCAAACAACCACCACCTCAGAACACAACACCTGCAACACATAGACCTCACAGTCAGAGTGTCAAACAGCCACAGCCCTTAAGGCCAAACACAATGCCAGACAGACTAGTCATTGGTGACTCCATAGTCAGACACACTGATGTCCCGCTCACCAGACTGAGTAAGGAGAGAGTTACAGTAAGCTGCCTGTCGGGCGCTAGAATCCGCCACATAACGCAAGCACTCAGGTCTCTCAACAGCAGGTACAAATACGACTCAGTCATTGTCCACGCTGGTGTAAACGACCTGAGATGTACCTCCTTGGACTACATGAAAAGAGACATTGGGGAGCTCTCTGATTATGTAGCCCAGGCAGGTATGACCCTGACCTTGAGCAGTATCCTACCTTCACCAAGAATGATGCCACAATACAGAGATAAGATGATCAGCTTTAACAATTGGCTTAAACTCTGGTGTCATTCAAAGGGGATCCAATGTCTGTCTGCCTGGGATGACATGCTGGACAAGCCACGCTGCCGCAAGGGACAGCTTGCACCTGTCACGCCTGGGATTCCGGTTATTGGCAAAGGCTGTAGCCAGCCCCATAGTGCCTTTTAAGGCAAGGCTCAAATTCTAAACCTACCACCCTAGAACACAAAAAAGGAAAAAAAACTAAGGGTAATGCTGCTCAATGCCAGAAGTCTAAATCTCAAAATGCACGCACTCGAGGCCCTTCTCAGTATAGAGAACATCGATGTCTGTGCTGTGACAGAAACCTGGTTCAAGGCTCCTGAGAGCACCCCAGCACTAACAGGTTTTACCTCATACCATGCGTTCCGGCCCCAAAATCCGGACAATACCAAGAAAGGAGGGGGGGGTATCCATATTCATCAAGGACACCCACACCTCAAGACTGGTGGCAACGCACGATGCATCGGAGACCATCCAGGTGCAATTAACCATAGGCAAGACTGCTCTGCAAATTGTAGCATGTTACAGGCCACCCTCACAAACTCAGGAACCTCACATAGCTTTCCTGAAAACACTGGAGGGGAAAAATGTATCTCCAAACACCATCATACTAGGTGACTTCAATTACCCTAATATAGACTGGGAACACTACTCAAGCCCAAACACCCTAGCCCAAAAGTTCCTGGAATTCATAAACTCAAATGCCATGGAACAACTAGTCACCACCCCCACAAGAGGAGAAAACATACTTGATCTCATCATCACGAACATGGGAGCACAATGTTCAACACCGGAAGTATACCCTTCACTGGTGAGATCAGATCACAAACTAATCTTGCTGGAGGTCCTCATCCCACCCCCACCTGAAATAAAAAAGACCACAGTAAAAACTTCGAAAGCCGACTTTACACTTCTAAAGACTAGTGTGGTCTCCTTTAAGGCCCCGAAACATGGAAAACATTACTCAAGCCACTGAATCACTTCCAAATGCCTTCTACCAGCACCTGCAGCACTGCATGGATAAGGCAATCCCAAGCAAAACAAAGACTCTTTGTACCAAGGGCAAGCGTCCAGTCTGGTGGACCCCAGCCATAAACAAACTCTACAACAAAAGGAGGAAGCTACTACAAGAGAGAGCAAAATCCTTAAAAGGTAAGACACCCTTGATCACTATAAGTAAAAAACTAAGAGCTCTCATAAAATCATCCAAAGCAAATTTTGAGAGAAAAATAGCTAAAGACTCAAAGGACAATCATAAGGCCTTCTTTAGCTATATAGAAACCTGGGAGGAAACTCCCAGATATGCTCAGAACTAGTTCAAAATGATGTGAAGATTACTGATCCTACAGACATTGCCAACATACTGGCTGACAGGTTCAGTGCAAACTTCTCCCCCCCCAAAAGGGGAGCTATCTATACCAAATGGTTGCAGCCCCAAACATCTCAAACGCTCAAGTGAAAACTGCTCTCCAAAGCAAAAAACACAGCATCCATGGGACCTGATGGTGTCCCAGGCTGTGTGCTCCACAAACTCAACGAGGAATTAAACCCACAGCTAGGACAGCTGTTTAATCATAGTCTCACCTCTGGATACGCACTCCAGGAGTGGCGCACTGCGACTGTGGTCCCACTTCACAAAGGCGGTGCCTCCACAGACCCTGGAAATTACCGCCCATTAGCTTGACAAGCCTTATCTGCAAAGCTATGGAGAGGATCATAATGGACCTCATAAATAAAGACATAGGGAATTTGCAGACTTTGGATCCAACCCAGTTTGGCTTTGTCAAAGGCAGATCATGCCTTTTAAACTTGGTTGACTTTTTCAAACAGTCACCAAAGCCTTGGGTGGGGAAAAGGCAGTCCATACGGCCTACCTCGATCTGGCGAAGGCCTTCGATACAATACCCCACTCGGGTATCATTGAAAAACTCATCACCTTAAATGTTAACCCATACATCACAAGATGGGTTGCAAACTGGCTGAGTGACAGAACCCACAGGGTCAGAGTTGCTGGCGCCATGTCAGACTCAAAGCCTGTCACAAGTGGTGTCCCACAGGGCTCAGTCCTGGGCCCACTCTTGTTTGGCATCTACTTTTCCGAAGTACAAGCAAACACAGGAGGGTTATGGCTGACAAAGTTTGCAGATGACTGCAAACTGGGTGCCGTAGTCGAAAACACATCTGACACGGATATCCTTCAGAAGGGTCTCACAGAGACGGATGACTGGTGCCAGAGCCATGGCCTAAAGTTAAATGCCAAAAAATGCATAGTCATACCCTTCGGGAAAAACAAGGTTACCCCTAGCTACCATATAGGTGGTAATCCTCTGAGCACAGAAGAAGTTATCAGGGACCTGGGGACCCAGGTTGACAGTAGCCTGTCATTCGACACCCATGTAGCTAAAGTAGTTAGGAAGACCTTCTACATTGCCCACCTCATCATGAAGGGATTCACATCTAGATCAAGGAGGTCATAGTCTCCCTATACTCATCACTCATCAGACCAATGATTGAGTACAATGCCCCATTCGGAATGTATCTGACCCGACACTTGCAGCAGCTAGAGAGGCCACAAAGTTCCTCACCAAAAGGATAAAGGGTCTCAAAAATCTGTCCCATGCTGCCCGACTGAAAGAACTCCAGCTCTATTCAGTCGCCACCGCTTGCTCAGAGGTGACCTTTGCCTGACATACAAGGCCATGTCAAACCCAGAGTTGATGAATATGCTTCACCTCAAAAAAATCTAGATCCGTCAGAGCCACAAGGGCGGGAGACTTAAACCTCGACACGGCTATTAATAGGACGTGCTGGAGGGATAGATTCATCACCCAAAGACTCCCTATGCTGTGGAACAAAATCCCGGTATATGTGAGGCAGAGCACCTCGCTGGCCTTGTTCAAGAGAAATCTTGACCAATGGATGGGAGATCGCAGATATACTCCAGGGATTACCTCAGTGTCACTGCTAGACAGAGGCACAGCAAAATAATGGGTATAGTTCCCCATACAAAAGGGGTGGCTTAAGCCACAAAACTATGGGCTAGGCTTATAAATGCCCTCAGGCAGATAGCCTAGTATGAACCTATGAACCTATGAACTGTTGTTCGTGTAATTGTAATATAAGGCTAATGCCTAATGTGGGTATGACAATATTTTCTTTTCTTGGCCTTGTTGACAGCCCTGCTGGAAAAAGAGAACAGTATATCTTAAGTAAACTAAACTGTGCTATACAATAGGTCATTCCTTAACATAGACCTTGTGTAGTGTAACATTAAGTAAAAAACATGTCCATGTGTTGGGTGCTTGTCATAAATAATTGTATGGGGAATATCAAACTAAAGTCTTGCCCTTCTTAGTTTCAATAGTGGCTTGATACTGATCAAACCATTAAGCCCAGGGGGTCTCCCAGCATCTAACTTTAATTGCCAGAGGAGTTCTCGGTATTCTAAAGTTGATTCCCAGTCACCCCCCCTGGCATCAGGCTCAACTTGTTCCAGTACCATGAATTTCAGTTTTATGTTTGGACAGGTCAGGGAGTGTTTATAAAAAGCGTTGGTTTCCTTCTTTTTGTTTATATCGTAAAAATGCGCATATATCCGCTTGCGGAATTCCCTTTCCGTTTTTCCTACATAGAAACTGTTGCATGTGGTGCAGAAGCCCAGATAAACCATTCCCTTGCTACCACATGTGAAATGGCCTGCTGGGTAGATTTTAAACCTTCTGGATGGAATGGTGATACTTTTTTCTTCCAAGATGGCATGGCATTGGCTACATGCCCCACATTTAAATGTACCCTTTCTTGCTGGGTTGATTTTCCTTTTTGGGTTTTTTTTTTATTT
>NC_056739.1:962162874-962181961 GCF_019279795.1 Protopterus annectens
TAGTTAAATAAACCATGGCATTTTTTTAAAACATGCGACTACCAATGAATATTGTACTTTGTAACTTTAAAACTATGGAATCTTGTTAAATCATGTGTTTTCCCATGAATACTTGCTTGCTATGTAGAAATCTCATACTTGCTTGCTCTTAATCTGTGGAGCTTTTCTCCCTGGGCCTCCACTGAAAATGGACATGTATCCAGTCGGACTCTCCCGGTCAACAAATGTGAAATAAAATAAATAAGTAAAATAAATAACAGCTTCACTGTGGCCAATAAAGCTTCAAAACATCAATATATTTGCTTATTTGCAGCATAGATTGTAACTTTTTCATTCAAGAGTAAGAGACAAAGTCAATAATAAGGGATAAATTCCTCATATCACAGATAATTTTTAACTACTACTTTAGTCCACTCAAAAAGTTAATAGAATGTCAGGTTTTATGCCAGTTTTCATTTTCTGAAGAATAAGATGTTTAAAACTTTAATGTTCAGTATTACTAACTGATTGTAATCCTTAGTGATTTACCAGAAAATATAAACTTTTACAAAGGAGAGTGCAAAAATATGAGACAAAGTCAATGATGGCCTGCAAAATCAGCAAAATTTGAGAGCGTATCTCTAAATCTCTTAGTGTACCAATTCTGACAAAAAACAAACATAATGGGGAGACAGGCCTCATATAAGGGACAGATTTTAAATATCATTCTGATAAACTTATGAAGTTGTTACACTCACTAATATTGCATTAGTTTGCATTTGCCGAAGGATATAAGAGACTTTGGAGTGATTGATTATCAGTTTTCTGTATTTTCTTGCTGTTTTAACTGTTTTCCACCAAAATGCTAATTTTCCAGCACTTATTGTGATTTAAAAGCTTGTTTTTTTTTTCACATATTGTACTTATTTGACTGCCTGCACGTTTTAAAAAGTTGTTTTTTGTTTAAATAAATTGTTTAACTGTTGTAGGCTACACACTAAAGTGCTATAGCCTTTTCTGATCGCTTGTAGTCATTTAAAGCTGTTTTAAGTGTACTTTTTACTGTTTTTGCCTTATCTTTTCAAAAACAAAAATCTTGTTTCCCACCTTTCTAAGCTAGTATAGTACAGTTTTCAGGCTAGTGCTGAATTCAGAGCTGTGTTACAAGCTTCTGAGTTGCCCATACCTTACTTGGATTGAGGGAAGTTTCTCTGTTCACCTGTGAGATAGGGGAACTTTGAGCAACCATCTGTCCCTGGAAGAGTGGTTCCAGCCCAGATATTAGTAGTTTAAAAAATGTGTTTGCACGGTTTTGTACACCGGGCAACTCCGGTTAGCTAGGGTTAAATTATTCCCGGCTCCACTAAGTCTCCTCTTCAGTTTTTCACTTGAAACTAGTCTAAATCTCAACCTAAGCACTCAAAAAGCATCCTACAGTCTGGCACTTGCTCAGACCTAATAGCAAGCACTAATATACCCCGACACTTGAATGCCCAGCAGGGCAAGGCTCTTTATCCACCCTTCACCAACCAGGCTACTAAGCAGCTCACCCTACTATTCAGGCATGACCAAGGGGCAACTTCAGGTGTACTCTCCAGTCCAGCTGGTGAATCTGGGTATCCTGAGGCAATGTTACAACTGCCTCATGTACACAGACAGCCCTCTCCTCCTACCACAAAACACTAACATATGTGAGAGATGCAATTATACAGCCAAACTGGAGGCTAAGGTATCTCCACCCAAGACTGGAACAGACAGTCATGAGGAGACGGTTAACACTTGCACCACACCTCCAGCCTCACATAGACCTACTAAACCAGCACTGGCAAAAAATACACATAAATACATGAAATTATACTCATAGGCTCTAAATAAAAACCTGCAAAAGCATCAGAGAGGTCCAAAGCAAGCACCCAAAAAACCTGCACCTCTCGTCACAAACCAGACAACACATAAAACACAAAATCAATATGCCGCACAATCACAGCCCTTAAGGCGAAATAATATACCTAACACACTAGTAATAGGTGACTCAATAGTCAGGCACACTGAAGCCCCACTCACTAGGCTGGACAAGGAGAAGGTTACTGTTAGCTGCCTGTCGGAAGCCAGAATCCACCACATAACACAAGCACTCAGGTCACTCCAGAACATGTACAAATATGACTCTGTCATTGTTCATGTTGGTGTGAATGACCTGAGATGTACCTCCCTGGACTACATGAAAAGAGACATGGAAGAGCTCTCTGATCATGTAGCCCAGGTGAGTATGACCCTGATCCTGAGTTGCATCCTGCCCTCACCAAGAATGATAGCTCAGTATAAAGAAAATAATGATCAACTTCAACAATTGGCTAAGCTTCTGGTGTTATTCAAAGGGTGTCCAGTGTCTGTCAGCCTGGGATGACATGCTCAACAAGCCGCATTGCTTCACAAGAGACTGCTTGCACCTGTCACCCCTTGGCTTTCAAATACTGGCCAAGGCTCTTGCTGCCCTCATAGTGCCTTTTTTAGGCAAGGCTCAAAATTCAAACCCACCTCCGTAAACAGCACAAGTAAAAAAATGAGGGTTATGCTACTCAACGCCAGGAGTTTAAATCTCAAAATGCATGCGCTCGAAGCAATCCTAAGTATGGAGAATGTCGACATCTGTGGAATAACTGAAACCTGGTTCAAGGCTCCAGAGAGCACTCCAGCACTACTGGGCTACAACTCATACCACACATTTTGGCCACAGAACACGGACCGAAACACAAAAGGAGGGGGTGTATCTATATTCATCAAGGATACCCACACCTCCAGGTTAGTGGAGCAGCATGATACCTCTGAGATCATCCATGTGCAACTAACATCGGGCAAATTTGCAATGCAAATTGTTGCCTGCTGCAGATCACCCTCCATGACCCAGGACCACCACTCCGCCTTTCTGGAGACACTGGAAAACATAAAGGTCCTACCGAACACCCTGGTATTGGGAGATTTCAGTTACCCTACCATTAACTGGCAAAACGACTTGAGTACAAACTCCCAGGCTCAGCGCTTCCTGAAATTTATCAACTCAAATGCCCTGGATCAGCTGGTAAACTCCCCTACCAGAGCCACAACATATTGGACCTGGTCATCACCAACATGGGCAACAGGTGCTCCGTACTGGATGTCAACCCATCACTGGTGAGATCAGACCGTAAACTAATCACCCTGGATGTCCACACCCCACCACCACCCCCAACCAAGGAAACCACAGTGAAAAACTTTTCTAAAGCAAACTTAACCTTACTTAAGGCAGAGGTGGTAAGTTTCACAGCCCCCACGCTAAAGGATAACACTGCCCAAGATGCAGAATCCTTTACAATTGCACTCTATGAGCACCTACAAGGATGCATGGATCGTGCCATCCCAAGCAAAACCAAGACTCACTCCCCTAAGAGAAGGAAACCAGTTTGGTGGATCCCTGCCATAAACAGGTTATACAACAAAAGGAGGAAACTAGTTCAGAAAAAAGCAAATCCCAAGAAGGAAAGACATCCCTGATCAGTATCAGTAAGAAACTAAGGTCCCTCATAAAATCATCCAAGACTAACTTTGAAAGAAAAATAGCCAAGGATTCAAAAGATAACCACAAAGACTTTTTTAGCTATATCAAGAATCTAAGTGGCAACTCACAGATATGCTCTGAGACAGTGGAAAATAGCACAAAATATACTGAACCTACTGATATTGACAACATACTGGCAGATAGATTCAGTGCAAACTTCACCTCCCTCTCACCTTCAAAAGGGCCCACAACAATACTGGATAAGTGTAGTGTCCTGGAAATCACAGAAGCACAGGTGAAAACAGCCCTTTCAAAAGCCAAAAACACAGCATCAATGGGGCCAGATGGTGTCCCAGCCTGCGTCTTGCATGCACTACAGAGCAAACTAACCCCCTACCTAAACACACTGTTCAACCTCAGCCTCTCCACAGGCTAAGTGCCCAGAGAATGGCGCACAGCAATGGTTATTCCGCTCCACAAAGGAGGAGCCACAACTGACCCTGGTAACTATCACCCCATATGCCTGACTAGCCAGGTCTGCAAGGCTATGGAGCGCATCATCATGGAACTCATTAACAAAGACATTGGGAACTTCCAAACACTTGACCCAACCCAGTTTGGCTTTGTTAAGGGCAGATCATGCCTAATAAACCTGGTTGACTTCTTCGAGACAGTCACCGAGGCCATAGACGAGGGGAAAGGTGGCTCACACAGCCTACCTTGATCTTGCCAAGGCATTCAACACCATTCCTCACTCAGGTATTATAGAAAACTCACCAGCCTAAACATAACCCCCTACGTCAGAAGATGGATTGCCAACTGGCTTACAGACAGAACTCACACAGTAAGAATAGCGGGCTACAGGTCCGACTCTAAACCAGTCACAAGTGGTGTCCCACAAGGCTTGGTTCTGGGACCCCTACTGTTCGGCATATATTTCTCAAAAGTACAGGCAAACACAGGAGGACAATGGCTAGCCACGTTCACTGATGACTGCAAACTGGGAGCAATAATTGACTCTCCGGCTGACACGGACATCCTTCAAAAAGGCCTTACTGAGACAGACACCTGGTGTCAAAGTCATGGCCTCAAGCTAAATGCCAAAAAATGCATAGTCATCCCATTTGGGAAAAACAAATCACCCATGAATTACCACATAGGCAGCAGCCCCATAATACAGAAGAGGTAATAAGAGATCATATTGCCAAAGTATTTAGGAAATCCTTCTATGTGGCCTATCTTATTACTAAGGGGTTCACATCTAGAAATAAAGAGGTTATAGTGCCCCTCTGCTCTTCACTTATCAGACCCATCATAGAATACAATGCCCCATTTGGGATGTACTTCAGAAGACACTTCCAACAGCTGGAAAGACCACAAAAGCACCTCACCAAGAGGATTACTGGCCTCAAACATATGCCCTATGCAGCCCGACTGAAAAAACTCCTGCTGTACTCAGTGGCATATTGCTTACTCAGAGGTGATCGCTGCCTGACTTAAAAAGCCATGTCCAACTCAGAAATGATGGACATGCTCCACCTAATGAAATCCAAGTCACTGCGAGCCACGCGCTCTTATAAGCTAAACCTCGCCACAACAATAAATAGAATATGCTAGAGGGATAGATTCCTGTCACAGAGACTCCCCATGCTTTGGAACAAAATTCCTAACTACATTAGGCAGAGCCCCTCATTAACCATCTTCAAGAGAAGCCTTGACGAGTGGATGGGTAACAGAAAATACACCCCTGGGATCAGTTCATTGGCTCTGCTTGACAGAGGCTCAATTAATTAATCAATGGGGCGGCGAAAGCCGACACACTCTGGCTAGGCTTATAAATGCCCTCAGGCAGACAGCCTAGTACCTACCTATGAACCTGTGAACATACACATACTGACCTGGAAAATGTGGGATGACTGAGCCAGTGGGCAGTTCTGTATGAAACAGTATTTAAAGTCTAATGCAACCAAGTAACCCTAATGCTATACTGCAGTGTCGGCAATTCAAAATGTAATCCCATCACCAGGAGTGAGAATATAACTCACAGCCTTCTCATTTTACAACATTAAAGGTATGTATCCTATCTGTTAAAGGACCACTATGGACAAATGATGAAAAAACATATATTTTTTATCTACTTCTGAATTTCTGCACCTCTCAAAGCTGCTTGCTACTAAATAAGTATTCATTCCTAATTTTATTTTATCCTTGGCTAGCCTCATGGGGGCAGACATCCTGATGATAGGTTTTTCTTTCCCCTTTGGAAAGGTAAATCTGTCCCAAAATGCAGTATGACAGCCCTGATTGTGATAAAAAGTAGCATGACCATTTGTTGTCTGATTAGACTTCCATTCACTTAGAATGGAAAACCTGATAAAAAAACTGCCACATTTAAGAGCCTGCAGGTCAAGTGCCATTGACTGGTCTGCACTAAGTTTTACAAATGTTGTTCCTCGTAATTTACTACATATTCTCTGAAAAACTTGCAGAAATTCCAATCAGAATCTTACATTTCCAGCTTGACTAGGTTCAACTACTTAAACTACAAGAAAAATTTAGCCATACTAGATTTTCCACTGCGTAATTCCTAAAAACCTCTTATATTAGAGGTAACATGGGGTATGCAGAAATAAACCCCTTAAAGGGACACTATACGCTTTGTAAAACCAGTTCCTTGCTTTGGACCGAAATCTAAACATTGCCACCCACTTTGCTAATCACTGCCCACTTTCTGACATCACCCCTGACCTGTTGTACATTTCCACCCACGGCATCAATTTTCTTTTAAATCAATGAGTTAATTCCTGTTCTTGCCCTGTTTTTCTTCCCTGTTAAATTATCTGTGTTTTATATTTTGGTCTGTCTTTTATTTTTTTTTTCAGCTTTATGACAGATAGTGCTATAACGGTTGAATGCCGATACCGTTTCCGTATTTGTTGTTGCGATTGCGGTAGCGCCTTTTTAACTCATCAAACAGGAGTTCTCAGTTCATCCATAAAAGGTGGAAAAGATGACAAATAAATCTAAAAGTGATACATCTCAACTGCAAAAAAAGTGCGTAATGCAAAACAGAAAATAGTGGTGAGAGATGTAAAGGTAGATGCTGTACATAGATAAATGTGATTTCTGACATAAGAACCTAACATGAGTGAGGACAGCACCTTCAGTGAGTGCAGTCTAACATACAGAATGCTGACACTAAAGGCTAAAATAATGTCTAATAGGGTACCTTCTGTAGTACATGCCCAAGAGGAAAATGTTCATGAAGAGGTGGAAGAGCCACCTCGAAGAAGTGAAAGGCTAGCTGAAAAGGGTAGGAAGGGTGGTAACCAGGATTTTCAGCAGAACCCCGGGAGGCCCGGGGTTTGGGGACACAAACAGGCACCCAGGGCATGAACCCGCAGGCAGTGAATGAGGAAAGTTTTTTTGAAGCAATACTAAACACTTCAAACACAGAATTTGCTGTGGACCACCTTAACAGCATTAAAGGCAATGATATAGGGGGCCTTAATGACATGTGTACTATTTTAAGAAAAGATAACTTTGCCATTTATAATTACACGGATTTAGAACTGGATGACTGGGTGTTTGATGTGTTCACTCATGGCTTGCAATTTGTGCCTTCTAGACCTATGAATCTTTCACAGTCCCTGGTTGAGTTAAAACTCTTTACCAGGGGTTTGAATTTAACACACTATTTTAAGGGGCAGCAATTTATGGAGACAGGTCCAAGCCGCAGGAGTGTATTCAACCCCCCACTACACCCACTCATATCTTTTTTTGAGAATTTGGTGGAAAAGGATTTTAGGAAAATATCTATGGACAGAAAGACTTCACTAGCTGGCAACTTCTCTAATGAAGGGTTCAACTTTATTAAACAGTTAAAGGACGAAAATGTGAGGATAATGAAGCCGGACAAAGGCGGAGGGGTAGTGCTGATGTTTGCTGCTGATTACGAGGCTTACATTCATAATATGCTTCAAAATGATGGGCAATATTCAACAGTCTCACGAAATGAAGTCAATATTGCTCTAGCGCAGATCAACTACCATTTGTACGATTTATTGCTGCAAAATTCCATCAATGAAAAGCTCTACAATTATTTACATGTAGAAAAACCAAGGATACCGGTTTTGTTTGGCATCCCTAAAATCCACAAGGGAACCAACCCGCCAGCATTTAGGCCAATAGTGGCAGGGGCAGGAGGAATCACAGAACCCATCGGTAAATTTATTGATTGTTTGACCAAGAGATTCACCCCCCTGCTCACTCATGTATGCAAGGACTCCTGGCATTTTCTGTGTGATTTTCCTACTACCAAGTTTTCTCCTGACCTATTGCTGGTGACTATTGACATCAAGGATCTCTTTTCCAGTATTCCACATGATGAGGGTCTGGACTGGTTTGGCGAGTTTCTCACCAATGAAACCGATATGAACAACAGACTAAGTAACTTGGTCACTGAATTCATGGAAATCGTACTACGTAACAATTTCATCTTTTTTAATGGAGAACTCTTCAAGCAAAGTAAAGGAGTAGCAATGGGGGCATCTTGTGCTACCTTTTACGCCAACGTGGTGCTTCACGTATGGGAGCACAAGTTTGTATTGGTCCCCCCTTGGGAACAACATCTGCTCCTCTACAGACGTTACCTTGACGATATCTGCATTTTGTGGCAAGGGTCTGAGGATGAGCTTCTGAGTTTTTTTGTTTACATCAATGCAAGTACCAATTTTTTGCAGTTCACCCATTCTATCGATCCAGACCAATTACATTATTTGGACGTCACCATATACAAAAATTACTTGGAGAACAGTTTTCAATCTAAGCTTTATCGAAAACCCACTTTTTCCAACTCTGTCCTGCACTTTGAGAGTGCACATCCTTTCCAGAAAAAGGCATTGTCAAAGGACAACTCATCAGGGCAAGTAGGATTTGCAGTGGACATGATGACTACATGGCAGAAGTCAAGTTTTTGGAAGGCCTGTTCCTAGAAAGGGGCTATCCTTTGGACCTCTTTGAAAGCCTGGTTGAGGAGGTAAACTCTAAAAGAGGAATGGTCTGCCCACCCCTTCTGGGTAAGGGAACGGGCACACCAGCTAGTTCCGTTCCCGTTATCACCAATGAATTTAAGAACAGTTTTATCTACACCTATTCCTTGCATTCAAGGGAAATGGAGGAATCTATAAGAAAATATTGGCCTGTACTTGCCCTCTTTGAAGAGTTCAGGGGGCTATTGCCTGACCAACCTTCATTTGTAAGGAGAAGGGGTACCAATCTTCAGGAAATGTTCGAAAAAAAGCAGAACATTACAAGGAAAATCAACCCAGCAAGAAAGGGTACGTTTAAATGTGGGGCATGTAGCCAATGCCATGCCATCTTGGAAGAAAAAAGTATCACCATTCCATCCAGAAGGTTTAAAATCTACCCAGCAGGCCATTTCACATGTGGTAGCAAGGGAGTGGTTTATCTGGGCTTCTGCACCACATGCAACAGTTTCTATGTAGGAAAAACGGAAAGGGAATTCCGCAAGCGAATATATGAGCATTTTTACGACATAAACAAAAAGAAGGAAACCAACGCTTTTTATAAACACTCCCTGACCTGTCCAAACATAAAACTGAAATTCATGGTACTGGAACAAGTTGAGCCTGATGCCAGGGGGGTGACTGGGAATCAACTTTAGAATACCGAGAACTCCCCTGGCAATTAAAGTTAGATGCTGGGAGACCCCCTGGGCTTAATGGTTTGATCAGTATCAAGCCACTATTGAAACTAAGAAGGGCAAGACTTTAGTTTGACATTCCCCATACAATTATTTATGAGAAGCACCCAACACATGGACATGTTTTTTACTTAATGTTACACTACACAAGGTCTATGTTAAGGAATGACCTATTGTATAGCACAGTTTAGTTTACTTAAGATATAGTGTTCTCTTTTTCCAGCAGGGCTGTCAACAAGGCCAAGAAAAGAAAATATTGTCATACCCACATTAGGCATTAGCCTTATATTACAATTACACGAACAACAGTTGGTATGTCAAGTCATTCCATCTTATTTCAATTTTCAAAAGAAGTGCAGATTTTTGCACACAGCAAGTTTTATTATAAAGTTAAACATTAGGGAAATAGTGTATAATGTTTTGTTTATTTTTATGTTATCAACATTTTTAGTAGTAACAGATGCATTAATGCATTATTTTAAGCATACTCTATCACTACTTTTTTATACATTTTGTTTTAATGGAATTTTTAAGCATGTGGAAAAGTGCATAGTCTCTTTAAATTGTTAATTGGCAGTGCTTTCTAATTAATCTAGGATTTTCAAGGTATATAAGACACCTGATTTAACAGCATGGTGTCACTTGATAAAGCTCAGAATTCCTCTGAGCGAAAGCGCTTGTGTGTTATCATTCTGTGGTTCTGAATAAAGGAATTATTTGAATTCGTTTGGTGCCTACCTGGATTTACTGAATCTGCTTTGGTGAACTTACAAGGAGCTGTTCCATTTCCTGGCTGTGCGTGCACTTACTTCCTACTAAAGGCTAAAATACTAAGGGGAAGATGTCTGTTCTGTGAATACAGCTTTGCTTCTATACAAATTATGTTATTGTGCACGCATCTTCTCATGGTTATTACCAGGAATTATAGGATTATTGATCAAAAGATACGACAATCACTATGTGATTCCTTTTTGCCTTGCTTGAGATAGACTTCAGAGCAGAAACACCACCGATGTAAACAATCACCAAACACATCATACTAGAATCAAAATAATTTCTCTGCTCATGCAACTTTTATATTACAGACCCATCCTGATTTTGCCTAAAACTTGTGGATAACCCATTAAATAGTAATAAATAAATAGTCATGTTCATGGGACATTGATTTATAATTCTTAAAATAGAGAATTCTAGACAATTGTTTTTAAAAGGATCTTCTCTTTATTACTTTGATACCTTTACATTTTTTGGAGGCAAGCTTGCCCCAAAATACAAGTGCAGAACTTAAAGAGGCTAATACGAATTCCACCTAACCCAAACATCAATTGCTGTGACTGCTGTTGGCTCACTGCAATGAAAATAATAAAAGCATTGCAGTCAGTATTGTTAGTTACTCTATATGAAAAGCATTGCAGTCAGTATTGTTAGTTACTCTATATGAAAAGCATTGCAGTCAGTATTGTTAGTTACTCTATATGAAAAGCATTGCAGTCAGTATTGTTAGTTACTCTATATGAAAAGCATTGCAGTCAGTATTGTTAGTTACTCTATATGAAAGCCATTGTGTCATCTTGTTTTCTATTTTTTATTTATCAGAAATGAACCAATAGAGCTGAGTTACACAAAGAAAACAGGCTGTACATTTTTGCTGTTTGTAATGCTGCAGTTCATATGACTTTCTTTCAAAACCAGTTGTTCCTCATACTAAACCATGCACATTTGCATTTGCAAAACTTGCATTAGTCCTGTCATAAGTTGCCTAAGTTATTAAAGTGCATGGTACTGTTTTATATGTATTTTGCCACCCTTGACTTAACTCTGGAAATTGTGACTTAAAGAGGGAAAAATAATGCAGCATCTGGGATAAGTAATAATGATATGTTATGTGAACAGAATAGTAAACATTATTATGACATCTTATTCAGCACTTGCTGTATGCTTGATATAGCTAAATCTAAAGTGTCATGACAACTGTACTACTCCCCAAGAGATGATGTGATAGCATTAAACAAACAAACAAAACAAACAGAAATATATTTAATAGGTAAAAATTATCTGTGATATGAGGAATTTATCCCTCATTATTGATACTAAATCTTACTCTTAAATGAAAAAAGTTATATTAAAGCTATATTAAATAGTTAAATAAACCATGTCATTTTGTTAAAACTTGCGGCTACCAATGAATATTGTACTTTGTAACTTTAAAACTATGGAATCTTGTTAAATCATGTGTTTTCCTCTGAATACTTGCTTGCTATGTAGACATCTCATACTTGCTTGCTCTTAATCTGTGGAGCTTTTCTCCCTGGGCCTCCGCTGAAAATTGACATGTATCCAGTCGGACTCTCCCGGTCAAGAAATGTAAAATAAAATAAATAAGTGAAATAAATAACAGCTTCACTGTGGCCAATAAAGCTTCAGATCATCAATGTATTTGCTTATTTGTAGCATAGATTGTAAATTTTTCATTCAAGAGTAAGAGACAAAGTCAATAATGAGGGATAAATTCCTCATATCACAGATAATTTTTAACAACTACTTTAGTCCACTCAAAAAGTTAATAGAATGTCAGGTTTTATGCCAGTTTTAATTTTCTGAAGAATAAGATGTTTAAAACTTCATTGTTCAGTATTACTAACTGATTGTAATCCTTAGTGATTTACCAGAAAATACAAACTTTTACAAAGGAGAGTGCAAAATATGAGACAAAGTCAATGATGGCCTGCAAAATCAGCAAAATTTGAGAGCATATCTCTAAATCTCTTAGTGCAAGAATTCGGACAAAAAAACAAACATAATGGGGGGATAGGCCCCAAATCAGGGACAGATTTTAAATATCGTTCTGATAAACTTATAAAGTTGTTACACTCACCAATATTGCATTAGTTTGCATTTTCTGAAGGATATGAAATATGAAACTCAGTGTTTGTCATTATTTAGTGAATTCAATCCTCAGTGATTTGCCAAAAAAACACAAATTTTGTAAGGAGTAGACCAAAGTTATGAGGAAAAAAATCAGAGTATTCTGCAAAACTGTGGACAGCTGAGAGGCACGCCTGAGAGCTATGCTTTACAGCACTGTACCACTGCAGTTATTCTTGAGAGAAGAGATGACCAAATCCATACAATGCTGCATTTACAAAAGTAGTTTATTTGGTTGCTGTATGGTAAATAAATATGGCCATTAAACTGACCCTGTAAAACCAAAGCTCCCGTTAAACTACAAGCACCATTCTAACATAATATCATGTCCAGACATCAGGTTTAAGTTAATTCTAAAATAGTGAAATAAAATTCCCATACATGTCAAGCAGAACAACCTTGATGAGTGGATGGGAAACCACAGATTTGTCCTAGGGCTTCTACCTGTGTCCATCATTGTCAGGGACAACATGGGCTGACTGAGGTTTCCTTTTTGTATAAACTCTTGGCTAGGCATGTAAGGGCCCCAGGGCCATTAGCCTAGTAACCTCCTATGATATGATAAAAATACAGTGATGTAAATATTCTTATTTATGGCATTATTGAATAGTCTAGTATGGGAAAAGAGAGAATTATTCTTAAAAAAAGTGAAAAAATCTATCAGGAAAATGAGTGACTTATAGAATGTAAACCAGCTATTACTTATAACAATCAGTGGGTGAGCAAAATTACTACTCCCATCTCCCCTCCTTCAGTTAGCTAGAGTTTCACATCTCTAGCATGGCTGGATTCAGGTAATTAGTTATCTGTATATAACAATAGACATCAAACAAATCCTTTAGCCTGGTTTTCCATTGAAAGTGTTCTGTTATATGGCCCTTTACTCCTGGCTTCTGAGTTTCACTTTCCCAGGAATGTATTTAAAACAAAAATGTATGTATCAAGCCAGAGTTTAGACTACCTAACCATTTTTTTAATGTGCACAGTAAAATATGCAATGTGAAATGCATTCTGGCTGCCCGCATGGTTAGCTTTGTATAGTAATGCTGTTGTAGCATTACCTGAACTATGTTATTTCATGCAGAACTTTGCATAACAATGAAATGGTTCCCTGTGTTTCCCTCTTTCTGTTACTGCTGCTTTATGCCACTCATCTTAATTGTATTAATTGTACATCGAGAGCACATCTCTCATTCTCTCAGCAAGAGAATCATGAAGAAAGCTCCCAAATCAGATGCTTTTCCAATAGCAATACTACTTGCACTGTGCTGTATTTATACACTTGCCTTTTATTTATAGTGGTGCTGTATTGTTTCTGTCTCTTGTTGTCTCCACTGTGTTTCTCCCACCCACCCTCTCTGTTCTTGTCTTGGTGTTAATCTTGGTGGCTTTGAAACTGCCCGTCCTTTGTGTTTGTATTTGGATACTCCTTCTGGGCCTATCTCATTTGCTCACTCAACTGAGTGCAGTGAGATCATATTCTGATTTCAGGCACTCCTACTGTGTACAAAGAGAGCATTTGAGAAGGACAACCCCTGTAGCCTCTTAATCCTGCTGTGTTCCCTCTTTAAAAAAAAAAAATATATATATATATAGATATATATATATATATATATATATATATATATATATATATATATATATATATATATCCTTCTAATTTAATGCCTTCTGCATTTTTTTTAGTCATTTGTTAATTTAATTGCATTTAATTAAACTGTATTTTTCATAATATTGATACACGTCTGCTAGCCTGCATTGCATTTGAATTGTATTTACTGCTGTTTTAGCTGCTTTTCTGTAAAAAAAAAAAAAAATTCCTAGCTTGTTTCCTGCCTTTCCTGTAACTTATCTAGTCCAGATAGAGATTTGCTGTATCCAAGACTGTTTGTAAGCTCCTGAGCCCCCCAAGCCTTTCTGTGTTGGAGGGAAGCCTTCTATCTTATCAGTGGGAGTGGTAAGCATCAGGTAGCCTATCTACCATGGGAAGAGTGGCTTTTGCCCCATAAATTGTAGTTTATTGGCCGTTTAGGCAGATTTCCATCTCTTTCAACTAGCTGGCTTAAAAGCCTGCGTTTGCTCTTGTTCCCCACCTTTTCTGTAACTAGTCTAGTCCAGGTACAGATTTGCTGTTTCCAGGACTCTTTGTAAGCTTCTGAGCCCCCCAAGCCTTTCTGTGTTGGAAGGAAGCCTTCTAGCTTATCAGTGGGAGTGGTAAGCATTAGGTAGCCTATCTACCACAAGAGGAGTGGTTCCTGGCCCAGAAATTTTAGCTACTGGCCGTTTGGGCAGTTTTTTCCCATCTCTTTCAACTTTCTGGTTTAAAGCCAGTGTTTGTGCTTGATCCCCAACTTTCTCGTAAATAGTCTAGTCCAGGTACAGATTTGCTATATCCAGGACTGTTTGCAAGCTTCTGAGCCCCCAAGCCTTTGTGTTGGAGTGCAGCCTTCTAGCTTGTCAGTGGGAGTGGTAAGTACTAGGTAGCCTGTCTACCACAAGAGGAGTGGTTCTTGGCCCAGGAGTTGTAGTTTATTGACCATTCGGGAAGATGTCCATCTCTTTCAACTTTATGGTTTAAAAGACCACATCTGCACTTGTTTCCCATCTTTCCTGTTACTAACCTACTGGAAAACACTAGAAAGCCTTAAACTGATATAAGCCTTCTAGCTTAAAAGAGAAACTTTGGAGTGATTGAGTATCAGTTTTCTGTATTTTCTTGCTGTTTTAACTGTGTTCCACCTAAATGCTGATTTTCCAGCACTTATTGTTTTTTAAAAGCTTGTTTTTTTCACATATTGTACTTATTTGACTGCCTGCACTTTTAAAAAGTTGTTTTTTGTTTAAATAAATTGTTTAACTGTTGTAGGCTACACACTAAAGTGTGATACCCTTTTCTGATCACTTGTAGTCATTTAAAGCTGTTTTAAGTGTACTTTTTACTGTTTTTGCCTTATCTTTTCAAAAAAAAAAATCTTGTTTCCCGCCTTTCTAAGCTAGTATAGTCCAGTTTTCAAGCTAGTGCTGAATTCAGGGCTGTGTTACACGTTTCTGAGTTGCCCATACCTTACTTGGATAGAGGAAAGTGTCTCTGTTCACCTGTGAGATAGGGGAACTTTGAGCAACCATCTGTCCCTGGAGGAGTGGTTCCAGCCCAGAAATTAGTAGTTTAAAAATCGTGTTTGCACGGTTTTGTGCACTGGGCAACACCGGTTAGCTAGGGTTAAATTATTCCCAGCTCCACTAAGTCTCCTCTTCAGTTTTTCACTTGAAACTAATCTAACTCTCAACCTAAGCACTCAAAAAGCATCCTACAGTCCGGCATTTGCTCAGACCTAATAGTAAGCACTAATATACCCCGACACTTGACTGCCCAGCAGGGCAAGGCTCTTTACCCACCCCTCACCAACCAAGTGACTAAGCAGCTCACCCTACTATTCAGGCATGACCAAAGGGCAACTTCAGGTGTAATCTCCAGTCCAGCTGGAAAATCTGGGTATCCTGAGGCAATGTTACAACTGCCTCATGTACATAGACAACCTTCTCCTACCACAAAACACTAACATATGCGAGAGATGCAATTATACAGCTAAACTGGAGGCTACGGTATCTCCTCCCAAGACTGGAGCAGACAGTCATGAGGAGAAGGTTAACACTTGCACCACACCTCCAGCCTCACAAAGACCTACTAAGCCAACACTGGAAAAAATACACATAAATACATGAAATCATACTCAGAGGCTCTAAATAAAAACCTGCAAAAGCATCAGAGAGCTCCAAAGCAGGCACCCACAAAACCTGCACCTCCGTCACAAACCAGACAACACATAAAACACAAAATCAATGTGCCGCACAATCACAGCCCTTAAAGTGAAATAACATACCTAACACACTAGTAATAGGTGACTCAATCGTCAGGAACACTGAAGCCCCACTCACTAGGCTGGACAAGGAGAAGGTTAGTATTAGCTGCCTGTCGGAAGCCAGAATCCGCCACATAACACAAGCACTCAGGTCACTCCAGAACATGTACAAATATGACTCTGTCATTGTTCATGTTGGTGTGAATTACCTGAGACGTACCTCCCTGGACTACATGAAAAGAGACATGGAAGAGCTCTCTGATCATGTAGCCCAGGTGGGTATGACCCTGACCCTGAGTAGCATCCTGCCCTCACCAAGAATGATAGCTCAGTATAAAGAAAAAAATTATCAATTTCAGCAATTGGCTAAGCTTCTGGTGTCATTCAAAGGGTATCCAGTGTCTGTCAGCCTGGGATGACATACTCGACAAGCCACGTTGCTTCACAAGAGATGTCTTGCACCTGTCACCCCTTGGCTTTCGAATACTGGCCAAGGATCTTGCTGCCCCCATAGTGCCTTTTTTAGGCAGGGCTCAAAATTCAAACCCACCTCCATAAACAGCACAAGTAAAAAAATGAGGGTTATGCTACTCAACGACAGGAGTTTAAATCTCAAAATGCATGCACTCAAAGTACTCCCACGTATGGAGAACGTCAACATCTGTGGAATAACTGAAACCTGGTTCAAGGCTCCAGAGAGCACTCCAGAACTACTGGGCTACAACTCATACCACACATTTTGGCCACAGAACACGGACTGAAACACAAAATGAGGGGGTGTATCCATATTCATCAAGGATACACACACCTCCAGGTTAGTGGAGCAGCATGATACCTCTGAGATCATCCATGTGCAACTAATATGGGGCAAATCTGCAATGCAAATTGTGGCCTGCTACAGATCACCCTCCATAACCCAGGGCCACCACTCTGCCTTTCTGGAGACACTGGAAAACATGACGGTCCTACCTAACACAGTGATATCGGGAGATTTCAATTACCTACCATTAACTGGGAAAACTACTTGAGTACAAACTCCCAGGCTCAGCACTTAATGGAATTTATCAATTCAAATGCCCTGGATCAACTGATAAACTCCCCTACCAGTGGCCACAACATATTGGACCTGGTCATCACCAACATGGGCGACAGGTGCTCCGTACCGGAGGTCAACCCATCACTGGTGAGATCAGACCATAAACTAATCACCCTGGATGTCCACACCCCACCACCACCCCCAACCAAGGAAACCACAGTGAAAAACTTTTCTAAAGCAAACTTCACCTTACTTAAGGCAGAAATGGTAAGTTTCACAGCCCCCACGCTAAAGGATAACACTGCCCAAGATGCAGAATCCTTTACAATTGCACTCTATGAGCACCTACAAGGATGCATGGATCATGCCATCCCAAGCAAAACCAAGATTCACTCCCCTTAGAGAAGGAAACCAGTCTGGTGGATCCCTGCCATAAACAGGTTATACAACAAAAGGAGGAAACTAGTTCAGAAAAAAAGCAAACAAAAGAAGGAAAGACATCCCTGATCAGTATCAGTAAGAAACTAAGGTCCCTAATAAAATCATCCAAGACTAACATAGAAGGAAAAATATCCAAGGATTCGAAAGATAACCACAAAGACTTCTTTAGCTATGTCAAGAATCTAAGTGGCAACTCGCAGATATGCTCTGAGATAGTGGAAAATAGCAGAAAATATACTGAACCTACTGATATTGCCAACATACTGGCAGATAGATTCAGTGCAAACTTCACCTCCCTCTCACCTTCAAAAGGGCCCACAATAATACTGGAAATGTGTAGTGTCCCGGAAATCACAGAAGCACAGGTGAAAACAGCCCTTTCAAATGCCAAAAACACAGCCTCAATGAGGCCAGATTTTATCTCAACCTGCATCTTGCACGAACTACAGAACAAACTAACCCCCTACCTAAACCTAAACCTACCTAAGAGTGTGAAAATCAATGGGTAGGATTTCAGAGTCAGAAATGTGGGGTTTGAGCCAAGTTTCAGAGATGGCTACAATGTCAGGTTGGTTATGACTTAGCCATGCTTGAAATTGATGTGCTTTGTTGTTGAGACTCTGGGAATTGCATGTGAAAAATTTAAGAGTATTGTAGAGGGATGAAAGGTTAGAGGAAGGGGGAGGGTAATTGTTATTTGTGGGTGGGTTAGGTCCAGGGTTGGGGTGAATGTCTGCAACTAAGACAAGGTTATTGAAGGAAGTTATTTTAGTGTGTTTTGGTTTGGATTTAGGGTATTCTGGATGGTCTAGTATTTGTTTAAGAGTAAGTGTCTTAGCAGTAGTGGAAATAATTTCAGGATTAAATAGGTTAAGAGGATTGAGCTGAAACAGAGAGGAGATGGAAAAGAAATTATTATTTGTGTGAGGGAGGAGATGGTTTTGTGTGGGAGTATGGTAAGGAGTAGAGAGTGGAAGCTGATTGGAGGTATAAGAGCTGGCATGGTATAAAGTTACAATAAATACAAACGGCACAACAAACTAATAATAAACTAAACAAACCTGGAAATGAATGGTTTGCAGTACTTTAATAACAAGTAAACAAAATAAAAGACTAAAATCACTGACAGTACAGGTACAGATTAAGCGCTTTTTGCAGACTTCTTCAGATAACTGTCACTCAGTTAATTTTTTCATAAATACTCACTCCCTCTCACTTTTCTTAATTGATTAATTGATATCACAAATGATTAATAACAAATACACTATTATTCAAGTTGTTATATAAAAATTAAGCCAAGTTGAGAGAAAACCACAATGTTACTCTCCTTGCACACTTACATGCTTCTAAAAGCATTTAAAATAATTTAAAAGAAAACAGCCTAATAAATATATAACCTAGCAGGGAAATAATATATTTCACTTATATCAAAAGGCAAAAAGAAGACTAGGAGACCAGTGAATTAATAACCCGGCCATAATGCTGATAGGTGTATGTTTCATGTATATATACTACCACATAAAATGTCTTCTAATTTCCTTATGTATTCCACTTTCCCATTAATTAGACATTTCCAAAAAAAGTAA
>NC_056739.1:962182461-962219961 GCF_019279795.1 Protopterus annectens
TCCAATGGTTAAGTTTGCTTTAGAAAAGTTTTTCACTGTGGTTTCCTTGGTTGGGGGTGGTGGTGGGGTGTGGACATCCAGGGTGATTAGTTTATGGTCTGATCTCACCAGTGACGGGTTGACCTCCAGTACGGAGCACCTGTCACCCATGTTGGTGATGACCAGGTCCAATATTTTGTGGCCTCTGGTAAGGGAGTTTACCAGCTGATCCAGGGCATTTGAGTTGATAAATTCCAGGAAGCTCTGAGCCTGGGAGTTGGTACTGAAGTAGTTTTCCCAGTTAATGGTAGGGTAATTGAAATCTCCCTATAACAGGTTGTTCGGTAGGACCTTCATGTTTTCCAGTGTCTCCAGAAAGGCGGAGTGGTGGTCCTGGGTCATGGAGGGTGATCTGTAGCAGGCCACAATTTGCATTGCAGATTCGTCCGATGTTAGTTGCACATGGAAGATCTCAGAGGTATCATGCTGCTCCACTAACCTGGAGGTTTGGGTATCCTTGATGAATATGGATACACCCCCTCCTTTTGTGTTTCGGTCTGTGTTCTGTAGCCGAAATGTGTGGTATGAGTTGTAGCCCAGTAGTTCTGGAGTGCTCTCTGGAGCCTTGAAACAGGTTTCAGTTATTGCACAGATGTCGACATTCTCAATACTTAGGAGTGCTTTAAGCGCATGCATTTTGAGATTTAAACTCCTGGCGTTGAGTAGCATAACCCTCATTTTTTTACTTGTGCTGTTTACAGAGGTGGGTTTGAATTTTGAGCCTTGCCTAAAAAAAGCACTATGGGAACAGCAAGAGCCTTGGCCAGTATTCAAAAGCCAAGGGGTGACAGGTGCAAGCCGTCTCTTGTGAAGCAACGTGGCTTGTCGAGCATGTCATCCCAGGCTGACAGACACTGGATACCCTTTGAATGACACAAGAAGCTTAGACTATTATTGAAATTGTTCATTTTTTTGTTTATACTGAGCTATCATTCTTGGTGAGGGCAGGATGCTACTCAGGGTCAGGGTCATACCCGCCTGGGCTACATGATCAGAGAGCTCTTCCATGTCTCTTTTCATGTAGTCCAGGGAAGTACGTCTCAGGTCATTCACACCAACATGAACAATGACAGAGTCATATTTGTACATGTTCTGGAGTGACCTGAGTGCTTGTGTTATGTGGCAGATTCTGGCTTCCGACAGGCAGCTAACAGTAACCTTCTCCTTGTCCAGCCTAGTGAGTGGGGCTTCAGTGTGCCTGACTATTGAGTCACCTATTACTAGTGTGTTAGGTATGTTATTTCACCTTAAGGGCTGTGATTGTGCGGCACATTGATTTTGTGTTTTATGTGTTGTCTGGTTTGTGATGGGAGGTGCAGGTTTTGTGGGTGCCTGCTTTGGAGCTCTCTGATGCTTTTGCAGGTTTTTATTTAGAACCTCTGAGTATGATTTCATGTATTTATGTGTATTTTTTGCCAGTGCTGGTTTAGGAGGTCTATGTGAGGCTGGAGGTGTGGTGCAAGTGTTAACCTTCTCCTCATAACTTCCTGTTCCAGTCTTGGGTGGAGATACCTTAGCCTCCAGTTTGGCTGTATAATTGCATCTCTCGCATATGTTAGTGTTTTGTGGTAGGAGGAGAGGGCTGTCTGTGTACATGAGGCAGTTGTAACATTGCCTCAGGATACCCAGATTTACCAGCTGGACTGAAGAGTACACCTGAAGTTGCCCTTTGGTCATGCCTGAATAGTAGGGTGAGCTGCTTAGTCGCTTGGTTGGTGAGGAGTGGATAAAGAGCCTTGCCCTGCTGGGCAGTCAAGTGTTGGGGTATATTAGTTCTTGCTATTAGGTCTGAGCAAGTGCTGGACTGTAGGATGCTTTTTGAGTGCTTAGGTTGAGAGTTAGACTAGTTTCAAGTGAAAAACTGAAGAGGAGACTTAGTGGAGCCAGGAATAATTTAACCCTAGCTAACCGGTGTTGCCCTGTGCACAAAACCGTGCAAACACATTTTTTAAACTACTAATTTCTGGGCTGGAACCACTCCTCCAGGGACAGATGGTTGCTCAAAGTTCCCCTCTCTCACAGGTGAATAGAGAAACTTCCATCTATCCAAGTAATGTACGGGCAACTCAGAAACTTGTAACACAGTCCTGAATTCAGCACTAGCCTGAAAACTGGACTATACTAGCTTAGAAAGGCGGGAAACAAGATTTGCTTTTTTGAAAAGATAAGGCAAAAACAGTAAAAAGTACAGTTAAAACAGCTTTAAATGACTACAAGCGATCAGAAAAGGCTATCGCACTTTAGTGTGTAGCCTACAACAGTTAAACAATTTATTTAAACAAAAAACAACTTTTTAAAAGTGCAGGCAGTCAAATAAGTGCAATATGAGGAAAAAAACAAGCTTTTAAATCACAATAAGTGCTGGAAAATCAGTGTTTAGGCAGAAAACAGTTAAAACAGCAAGAAAATACAGAAAACTGATACTCAATCACTCCAAAGTCTCTCTTTTAGGCTAGAAGGCTTCTATCAGTTTAAGGCTTTCTAGTGCTTTCCAGTAGGTTACTTACAGGAAAGATGGGAAACAAGTGCAGACGTGGTCTTTTAAACCAGAAAGTTGAAAGAAATGGACAACTTCCCGAATGGTCGATAAACTACAATTCCTGGGCCAAGAACCACTCCTCTTGTGGTAGACAGACTACCTAGTACTTACCACTCCCACTGATAAGCTAGAAGGCTGCACTTCAACACAAAGGCTTGGGGGGCTCAGAAGCTTGCAAACAGTCCTGGATACAGCAAATCTGTACCTGGACTAGACTAGTTATGAGAAAGGTGGGGATCAAGCACAAACACTGGCTTTAAAACCAGAAAGTTGAGAGAGATGGAAAAAACTGCTCATACGGCCAATAAACTACAATTTCTGGGTCAGAACCACTCTTCTTGTGGTAGATAGGCTACCTAGTGCTTACCACTCCCAGGGCTGGCCTTAGCCAAAATTGCGCCCTAGGCGAAGTAGTGCTCCGGCACCCCTTAAGCCCCACCCACACCACACATGAAACACCCCTATTTGAGCCACACCCACTGGGTCATTCCCCAAGAAAGCCACTCCAGTCATTTCCTTAAATTATTTAAATGCTTAGGAAGAAAAAGATACCTTGTAATGTAGTTAAACTGCAGCTACCTTTGCATATGTTTTTTTTACTTGAAATACCAGAGCCAGATCATGGTAAAGTAGAGTCCTAGGAAGGGTACTAGTCCACCACCCCAGAGCAAGTCCCAGCAGCACTCCCCTCCTCAGCCATTCCAATGTTCCATTATTTGGTTATCTCACCAGTTACCATGCATACTGTTCTATTTGCCTCTACAATGATTACAGATATTGAAATAAAGTAGCACAAACACAGATAGCCATTTGCTAAACAGACATTACAGTCTCACAATGAAAACAGACTTAGCACGAGCAGTAAACTTCTCTGCCCTTGAAACTGACATTCATTGAAAAGCAAAACTCACATTCATTGAAACGGCATGAAAACCAACATTCATAGAAATGCATCTGGTTGGTGGAGAATTAAGTTTACCTTTGAGTTGTTTTTAAAACAGACTCCTTGCACACATATTTTTAGGGCCATGCATTCATGTATTTATTCTTTAATTCACCTTCCTGATTGTATTGAATTATATTCCTTGTTTAATACTGCACCACTTGTTAGAATATGTTTTAAATTTGTAGTTTTAAACATTCTTTTAATAAGCAATGAAACAAAATGTATGAACCACTAACTATCCATTCCAGAAAATTTCAACAATAAAAGGTTACTCAAGACTTCTATCATTATAATCCACCAATATTATTCCACACGCACAGTCTCTGCAGAAGTAAAATCATCTGAATTCCACATTAAAGAAATCTGTAACTAATGAAGAGGTTGCTACTGGCAAACAACTTTATACATCAATATTATCTACAAATTCAGTGCCTGCTGCCCTTGAAAAATTAATTGCCTATATTACATTACAAATTGGTATGTTGGTAATATTGCAGTAGGAAATGACTAACAAGTTCACAGTCACTAGGCATCTCACACAAAAGGACATACTCAGGAGTGTAGAACCCCTATCCCCCCTTATAATGCACCAAATAATCAAAAATCGTACAGGCACTGCATATCAGCACTCCATCTACATGGTGTGGCGGTACAATCCACAGCCTTCTGCACCAAGAGCAATTATGCTATTAACACTGCTTTCAGATTTTATAACACAGTATGCCATTTGATAAAAAAACAGCTAGTTGCACACTGAAAACATTTATACTTGTTACAGTGTGTTAAATTTGTAGTTTTGAACATTTTTCCATTAAGTAATGAAACAAAATGTATGACCCAGTAATGACAAACCCGCCCATTTCAGAACATTTTAACCATAAATGACCCCTCAAACTTCCTTAAACAGCATCAGTCAGTAAGCACAATCTCTGCAGAAGTAAAATTCATCTGAATAATTCTACATTAAAGAGATTTGTAACTAATGAAGACGCTGTTACTGTCAAAGAACTTTACATTTCACTGTTCCATCTACAAATTCAGTGCTTGCTGCCCTTGAAGAATTAATTGCCTAAATTGGTACACTGGTAATATTGCAATAGAGAGTAACAGAAACAGACACTTTCATAGTTACTAGGCATCTTAAACAGAGGATGGCACACTAAGGAATGCAGAACCCCTATCCCCTTTTAAAATGTAACTAATAATTGGCAACTAGGACATTACATACCATGCCTCCATACCTCTCAACCTCTTAGCACAAGAAATCTGAACAAAGCCTAAAATAATGGGGGGGGGTGCAAAGGCCACCAAAAAGGGGCAGATTATAAATATTGCTCGTATAGACTTAGAAAGTTGCTAGAATAACAACATTTGCCTTAGCATGCATTTTCTGAAGGAAATAAAGGCTAAAAATCAAATGTATGACATTTAATTATTTAAATACTCACTGATTTGCCAGAAAAAAACACAAATTTTATGAAGAATAGGTCAAAAATATGAGGCAAAACTCTGGACAGTTGAGAGATATGCTTACCTCTCAAAATCTTAGTGCAAGAAATCAGAACAAAGTTTAACATGATGTAGATGCAATGGTAGAAAAAGTAGGGATAGAGTTTAAATATTGCACTTTTGTAACTTAAAAAGTTGATTTTTTTTATCCTACTCTTTTTGATAGGTTCTGTAATATTTTTTATATCCACATGAGCTACCATTAACTCAGGCAGAGAGTGCATCACCCACCAAAACCTGCCCTGCAGTGTCAGCAGTCTAGCCACCTGCACTGTGAATATAGCTCACAGCCTTCTGGTCTTCAAGAATAAGTGTATATCATGTAGAGCCACTGCTACTGCCAACTGTATTAGGTCCCTGAAGAAGTCAATAGCCAATGCACCTTCTTAGATGGGTGGCTGACTTCTAACAATTCAACATAATTACACATGTATATTCTGTAGCCAAAAGCCAGATTTTATCTCCATATTTGTAATCTGTCAAGTGGACCACTGAGCATACACCTCATAGTATCGCAGCATGTCCCACTTTTGTCAGCTACATAAAAGGATTTATCACATTGCTGCATCTTATCTGAGACTGCATAGAGCTAGTTATGTGTTGTGAGAGCCATTACTGGCATTGCTAGCTTTGCCTTCTTACAACAATCTCAGCATTATTACTTCTTAGGTCATGCTGTCTTCCAGAGCAGTTGAACGTTTTTTTTTTCCCCCTTTCTTTTGTGTGTGTGTGGGGGGGCTACATTCTATAAGTTAATATGCAGTTTCAGGAGTCCTGGCTGCAGCTATTTTCTTCACTCAGTACATGCATGTATCTTTATTTGTGGAGTATGAGCATATGTATTTCCCTGTAAGACAATGCTGCCCCTTTAATGAATTTGTACACTATGGTTTACATTGTGTATTTCTGGTTAAACCCACCCAGGGTTGCCACCTTTTCAAATGCTCAAAGTGGGACATTTTTGGTACAAACATCAGATTTTGCAGGCCAAAACATACCCACGACCAGTACAAAGAACAGAAATTCACTTTTTTGCCTAAATAAAAACTTATTCTTTTAGCATTTTAGTTGCTTATTCTGTTTATTTTAACATTTAGGTGTTTCAGATACAGAATAATTGTTTTTTTGCAACTATTACATAAAATATAGGAAATAATTTTGCCCTAAAATCTCAGGACATTTGCCATTTTTACAATTTTTTTGCAGGACACAACTGCCCAAAGAGGGACTGTCCCTCGCAAAGTGGAACAGGTAGTAACCCTAAACCCACCCCTTTAAATCAATCCTTTCAACTGCTATCATGTAGGCATACTGCACATCGGGTGGTTAATACACTTCAATATAGCCAATTAAATTCCATACACACACACACACACACACACACACACACACACACACACACACACACACACACACATACTTTCTCTTGCATCCAGAAACCTAGTTTAAACTACACAAACACACACACACACACACAAATACACTTACTTACCTTCTTTTTAAACAAAATGGCCACACGCATACACATGGGATTAATCCCTCTCAAAGTGCTTGTTTAATTTCCACGCGCCACCATTAAACGTCTTTACATCAGTGTTGGTGATTGGCAAACGTGTGTATGACACGCATATATTTCTTCTTAATCACACTGCAGGTATAAAGGGGGGAGGGCACTCGCTCCTCCCCCTCAACCTGCGATTCTGGCACCCTATGGTTTATTTATTCATTTTAATTAATGTACTTTTCTCATTATGCGTTTGCATAATAAGAAAAGTAAATTAATTTAAATAAATAAATAAATAAACACAAACTGTGTCCTTTACTGTATGGCGCCCTAGGCAGTTGCCTAGTTCGCCTATGCCTAAGGCCGGCCATGGCTACTCCCACTGATAAGCTAGAAGGCTTCCCTCCAACACAGATAGGCTTGCGGGGCTCAGAAGCTTACCAACAGTCCTGGATACAGCAACTCTGTATCTGGACTAGGCTAGTAACAGGAAAGGTGGGAAACAAGCGCAAGTGCAGCTTTTAAACCAGAAAGTTGAAAGAGATGGGAAAAAACTGCTCAAACGGCCAGTAGCTGCAATTTCTGGGCCAGGAACCACTCCTCTTGTGGTAGATAGGCTACCTAATGCTTACCACTCCCACTGATAAGCTAGAAGGCTTCCTTCCAACACAGAAACGCTTGGGGGGCTCAGAAGCTTACAGAGAGTCCTGAATACAGCAAATCTGTACCTGGACTAGACTAGTTACAGAAAAGGTGGGGAACAGGTGCAAACGCAGGCTTTTAAGCCAGCAAGTTGAAAGAGATGGGAAACTGCCTAAACGGCCAATAAACTACAATTTATGGGCCAAAAGCCACTCTTCCCATGGTAGATAGGCTACCTGATGCTTACCACTCCCACTGATAAGCTAGAGGGCTTCCCTCCAACACAGAAAGGCTTGGGGGGCTCAGGAGCTAACAAACCATCCTGGATACAGCAAGTCTGTATCTGGACTAGATAAGTTACAGGAAAGGCAGGAAACAAGCTAAGATTTTTTTTTTTTTTACAGAACAGCAGCTAAAACAGCAGTAAATACAATTCAAATGCAGTGCAGGCTAGCACACGTGTATCAATATTACGACAAATACAGTTTAATTAAATGCAATTAAATTAACAAATGACTAAAAAAACAAGTGCAGAAGGCATTCAATTAGAAGACTACTAACAAGCAGTAATAAGTGCAGAGTAAGAACAACTGAACAGATAGCATGCAGAACAGCAACTAAGACAGTTACAGTAAGAGCAACTGAATATCTATCTATATATATATATATATATATATATATATATATATATATATATATATATATATATATATATATATATATATATATATATATATATATACACATATTTTTTTTTTTTTTTTTTGAGAGAGAGAGAACACAGCAGGATTAAGAGGCTACAGGGGTTGTCCTTCTCAAATGCTCTCTTTGTACACAGTAGGAGTGCCTGAAATCAGAATATGATCTCACTGCACTCAGTTGAGTGAGCAAATGAGATAGGCCCAGAAGGAGTATCCAAATACAAACTTACAAGAGGAGCGGGCAGTTTCAAAGCCACCAAGATTAACACCAAGACAAGAGCAGAGAGGGTGGGGGGAGAAACACAGTGGAGACAACAAGAGACAGAAACAATACAGCACCACTATAAATAAAAGGCAAGTGTATAAATACAGCACAGTGCAAGTAGTATTGCTATTGGAAAAGCATATGATTTGGGAGCTTTCTTCATGATTCTCTTGCTGAGAGAATGAGAGATGTGCTCTTGATGTACAATTAATACAATTAAGATGAGTGGCATAAAGCAGCAGTAACAGAAAGTGGGAAACACAGGGAACCATTTCATTGTTATGCAAAGCTCTGCATGAAATAACATAGTTCAGGTAATGCTAGCATTACTATACAAAGTTAACCATGCGGGCAGCCAGAATGCATTTCACGTTGCATATTTTACTGTGCACATTAAAAAAATGGTTAGTTTGCCTAAACTCTGGCATGATACATACATTTTTGTTTTAAATACATTCCTGGGAAAGTGAAACTCAGAAGCCAGGAGTAAAGGGCCATATAACAGAACACTTTCAATGGAAAACCAGGCTAAAGGATTTGTTTGATGTCTATTCTTATATACAGATAACTAATTACCTGAATCCAGCCATGCTAGAGATGTGAAACTCTAGCTAGCTGAAGGAGGGGAGGTGGGAGTAGTAATTTTGCTCACCCACCGATTGTTATAAGTAATAGCTGGTTTACATTCTATAAGTCATTCATTTTCCTGATAGATTTCTTCAGTTTTTTTTTTTAAGAATAATTCTCTCTTTTCCCATACTAGACTATTCAACAATGCCATAAATAAGAATATTTACATGAATGTATTTTTATCAAATCATAGGAGGTTACTAGGCTAATGGCCCTGGAGCCCTTACAAGCCTAGCCAAGAGTTTATACCCAAAAAGAAACCTCAGTCAGCACCTGTCGCCCCTGACAATGATGGTCACAGGTAGAACCCCTGGGACAAATCTGTGGTTTCCCATCCACTCATCAAGGTTGTGCTTGAAGATGGTCAGTGAGGTGTTCTGTTTGACATGCATGGGAATTTTATTTCATTATTTTAGAATTAACTTAAACCTGATGTCTGGACATGGTATTATGTTAAAATGGTGCTTGTAGTTTAACGGGAGCTTTGGTTTGACAGGGGTCAGTTTAATAGCAATATTTATTTACCATACAGCAACCAAATAAACTACTTTTGTAAATACAGCATTGTATGGATTTGGTCATCTCTTCTCTCAAGAATAACTGCAGTGGTACAGTGCTGTAAAGCACAGCTCTCAGGCGTACCTCTCAGCTGTCCACAGTTTTGCAGAATACTCAGATTTTTTCCTCATAACTTTGGTCTACTCCTCACAAAATTTGTGTTTTTCTGGCAAATCACTGAGGATTGAATTCACTAAATAATGACAAAGACTGAGTTTCAGATTTCATATCCTTCAGAAAATGCAAACTAATGCAATATTGGTGAGTGTAACAACTTTATAAGTTTATCAGAACAATATTTAAAATCTGTACCTGATTTGAGGCCTGTCTCCCCATTATGTTTGTTTTTTGTCAGAATTGGTACACTAAGAGATTTAGAGATATGCTCTCAAATTTTGCTGATCTTGCAGGCCATCATTGACTTTGTCTCATATTTTTGCACTCTCCTTTGTAAAAGTTTATATTTTCTGGTAAATCACTAAGGATTACAATCAGTTAGTAATACTGAACATTAAAGTTTTAACATCTTATTCTTCAGAAAATGAAAACTGGCATAAAACCTGACATTCTATTAACTTTTTGAGTGGACTAAAGTAGTTGTTAAAAATTATCTGTGATATGAGGAATTTATCCCTCATTATTGACTTTGTCTCTTACTCTTGAATGAAAAAGTTACAATCTATGCTACAAATAAGCAAATACATTGATGTTTTGAAGCTTTATTGGCCACAGTGAAGCTATTATTTATTTTACTTATTTATTTTATTTTACATTTGTTGACCGGGAGAGTCCGACTGGATACATGTCCATTTTCAGCGGAGTCCCGGGAGAAAAGCTCCACAGATTAAGAGCAAACAAGTATGAGATTTCTACATAGCAAGCAAGTATTCATGGGAAAACACATGATTTAACAAAATTCCATAGTTTAAAGTTACAAAGTACAATATTCATTGGTAGTCGCAAGTTTTAACAAAATGACATGGTTTATTTAACTATTTAATATAGCTTTAGTATAACTTTTTTCATTCAAGAGTAAGATTTAGTATCAATAATGAGGGATAAATTCCTCATATCACAGATAATTTTTACCTGTTAAATATATTTCTGTTTTTTTTGTTTGTTTGTTTAATGCTATCACATCATCTTTTGGGGAGTAGTACAGTTGTCATGACACTTTAGATTTAGCTATATCAAGCATACAGCAAGTGCTGAATAAGATGTCAGAATAATGTTTACTATTCTGTTCACAGAACATATCATTATTACTTATCCCAGATGCTGCATTATTTTTCCCTCTTTAAGTCACAATTTCCAGAGTTAAGTCAAGGGTGGCAAAATACATATAAAACAGTACCGTGCACTTTAATAACTTAGGCAACTTATGACAGGAATAATGCAAGTTTTGCAAATGCAAATGTGTACTGTTTAGTATGAGGAACAACTGGTTTTGAAAGAAAGTCATATGAACTGCAGCATTACAAACAGCAAAAATGTACAGTCTGTTTTCTTTGTGTAGCTCAGCTCTATTGGTTCATTTCTGATAAATAAAAAATAGAAAACAAGATGACACAATGGCCTTCATATAGAGTAACTAACAATACTGACTGCAATGCTTTTCATATAGAGTAACTAACAATACTGACTGCAATGCTTTTCATATAGAGTAACTAACAATACTGACTGCAATGCTTTTGGCTATCTTCATTGCAGTGAGCCAACAGCAGTCACAGCAATTCGATGTTTGGCTTGGGTGGAATTTGTATTAGCCTCTTTAAGTTCTGCACTTGTATTTTGGGGCAAGTCTGCCTCCAAAAAATGTAATGGCATCAAAGTAATAAAGAGAAGATCCTTTTAAAAACAATTGGCTAGAATTCTCAATTTTAAGAATTATAAATCAATGTCCCATGAATATGATTATTTATTTATTACTATTTAATGGGTTATCCACAAGTTTTAGGCAAAATCAGGATGAGTCTATAACATAAAAGTTGCATGAGCAGAGAAATTATTTTGATTCTAGTATGATGTGTTTGGTGATTGTTTACATTGCTCGTGTTTCTGTTCTGAAGTCTATCTCAAGCAAGGCAAAAAGGAATCACATAGTGATTGTCGTATCTTTTGTTCAATAATCCTATAATTCCTGGTAATAACCATGAGAAGATGCGTGCACAATAACATAATTTGTATAGAAGCAAAGCTGTATTCACAGAACAGACATCTTCCCCTTAGTATATTAGCCTTTAGTGTCAGCATTCTGTATGTTAGACTGCACTCACTGAAGGTGCTGTCCTCACTCATGTTAGGTTCTTATGTCAGAAATCACATTTATCTACGTACAGCATCTACCTGTACATCTCTCACCACTATTTTCTGTTTTGCATTATGCACTTTTGTCAGTTGAGATGTATCACTTTTAGATTTATTTGTCATCTTTTCCACCTTTTATGGATGAACTGAGAACTCCTGTTTGATGAGTTAAAAAGGTGCTACTGCAATCGCAACCACAAATACGGAAACGGTATCGGCATTCAACCGTTACAGCACTATCTGTCATAAAGCTGAAAAAACATAAAAGACAGACCAAAATATAAAACACAGAGAATTTAACAGGGAACAAAAACAGGACAAGAACAGGAATTAACCCATGGATTTAAAAGAACATTGATGCCGTGGGTTGGAATGTACAACAGGTCAGGAGTGATGTCAGAAAGTGAGCAGTGATTAGCAAAGTGGGTGGCAATGTTTAGATTTCGGTCCGAAGCAAGGAACTGCTTTTACAAAGCGTATAGTGTCCCTTTAAGGGGTTTATTTGTATATATCCTATGTTACCTCTAATATAAGAGGTTTTAAGGAATCACGCAGTGGAAAATCTAGTTTGGCTAAATTTTTCTTGTAGTTTAAGTAGTTGAACCTAGTCAAGCTGGAAATGTAAGATTCTGGTTGGAACTTCTGCAAGTTTTTCAGAGAATATGTAGTAAATTACGAACATTACAACATTTGTAAAATTTAGTGCAGACCAGTCAATGGCACTTGACTTGCAAGCTCTTAAACTTGGCACTTTTTATCAGGTTTTCTATTCCAAGTGAATGGAAGTCTAATCTGACAACAAATGATAATGTTACTTTTTATCACAATCAGGGCTGTCATACTGCATTTTGGGACAGATTTAGCTTTTCAAAGGGAAAAAAAAATTGTCATCAGGATGTCTGCCCCCCATGAGGCTAGCCAAGGATAAAACAAAATTAGGAATGAATACTTATTTAGTAGCAAGCAGGTTTGAGAGGTGCAGAAATTCAGAACTAGATAAAAAATATGTTTTTTTCATCATTTGTCCATAGTGGTCCTTTAACAGATAGGATAATGCACCTTTAATGCGATAAAATGAGAAGGCTGTGGCTTGTATTCTCACTCCTGGTGATGGGATTACATTTTGAATTGCCGACACTGCAGTATAGCATTAGGGGTTACTTGGTTGCATTAGCCTTTAAATACTGTTTCATATAGAACTGCCCACTGGCTCAGTCATCCCACATTTTCCAGGTCAGTATGTGTATATTCATAGGTTCATAGGTTCATAGGTAGGTACTAGGCTATCTGCCCAAGGGCATTTATAAGCCTAGCCAGAGTGTGTTGGCTTTTGCCGCCCCATTGATTAATTAACTGAGCCTCTGTCAAGCAGAGCCAATGAAGTGATCCCAGGCGTGTATTTTCTGTTACCCATCCACTTGTCAAGGCTTCTCTTGAAGAGGGTTAGTGAGGGGCTCTGCCTAATTTAGTTAGGAATTTTGTTCCAAAGCATGGGGATTCACTGTGACAGGAATCTATCCCTCTAGCACATTCTATTTATTGTTGTGGCGAGGTTTAGCTCACTAGAGTACGTGGCTCGCAGTGACTTGGATTTCTTTAGGTGGAGCATGTCCATCAATTCTGAGTTGGACATGGCTTTGTAAGTCAGGCAGCGATTACCTCTGAGTAAGCGATATGCCACTGAGTACAGCTGGAGTTTTTTGAGTCGGGCTGCATAGGGCATATGTTTGAGGCCAGTAATCCGCTTGGTGAGGTGCTTTTGTGATCTTTCCAGCTGTT
This sequence comes from Protopterus annectens, assembly GCF_019279795.1. Lineage (NCBI taxonomy): Eukaryota > Metazoa > Chordata > Ceratodontiformes > Protopteridae > Protopterus > Protopterus annectens. Next base: position 962,195,881 of record NC_056739.1, read on the forward strand.
AGAAGTATCTTGTGAGGTACATCCCAAATGGGGCATTGTACTCTATGATGGGTCTGATAAGTGACGAGCAGAGGGGCACTATAACCTCTTTATTTCTAGATGCGAACCCCTTAGTAATTAGATGGGCCACATAGAAGGATTTCCTAACTGCTTTGGCAATATGATTGCCAAAGGAGAGATTACTATCTACCTAGTTCGCCAGATCTCTTATTACCTCTTCTGTATTAAGGGGCTGCCGCCTATGTGGTAATTCATGGGTGTTTTGTTTTTCCCAAACAGGATGACTATGCATTTTTGGCATTTAGCTTGAGGCCATGACTTTGACACCAGGTGTCTGTCTCAGTAAGGCCTTTTTGAAGGATGTCCGTGTCAGCCGGAGAGTCAATTATTGCTCCCAGTTTGCAGTCATCAGCAAACTTGGTTAGCCATAGTCCTCCTGTGTTTGCCTGTACTTCTGAGAAATATATGCTGAACAGTAGGGGTCCCAGAACCGAGCCTTGTGGGACAACACTTGTGACTGGTTTGGATTCGGACCTGGAGCCCACTATTCTTACCCTTACCGTGTGAGTTCTGTCTGTAAGCCAGTTGGCAACCCGTCTTGTGACGTAGGGGTTTATGTTCAGGCTGGTGAGTTTTTCTATAATACCCGAGTGAGGAATGGTGTCGAATGCCTTGGTGACATCAAGGTAGACTGTGTGAACCACCTTTCCCCTCATCAATGGCCTCGGTGGCTGTCTCGAAGAAGTCAACCAGGTTTAGTAGGCATGATCTGCCCTTAACAAAGTGGAACTGGGTCAGGTCAAGTGTTTGGAGGTTCCCAATGTCTTTGTTAATGACTTCCATGATGATGCACTCCATAGCCTTGCAGACCTGGCTAGTCAAGCTTATGGGGCGATAGTTACCAGGGTCAGTTGTGGCCCTCCTTTGTGGAGTGGAATAACCATTGCTGTGTGCCATTCTATGGGCACGTAGTCCGTGGAGAGGCTGAGGCTGAACAGCTTGTTTAGGTAGGAGATTAGTTTGTTCTGTAGTTCGTGCAAGATGCAGGCTGGGACACCATCTGGCCCCATTGATGCTGTGTTTTTGGATTTTGAAAGGGCTGTTTTAACCTGTGCTTCTGTGATTTCTGGGACAATACACTTTTCTGGTATTGTTGTTGGCCCTTTTGAAGGTGAGAGGGAGGTGAAGTTTGCACTGAATCTATCTGCCAGTATGTTGGCAATATCAGTAGGTTCACTATATTTTGTGCTGTTTTGCAGAGCATATCTGTGAGTTGCCACTTAGATTCCTGACATAGCTAAAGAAGTCTTTGTGGTTATCTTTCGAATCCTTGGCTATTTTTCTTTCGAAGTTAGTCTTGGGTGATTTTATGAGAGACTTTAGTTTCTTACTGATACTGATCAGGGATGTCTTTCCTTCTTGGGATTTGCTTTTTTTCTGAACTAGTTTCCTCCTTTTGTTGTATAACCTGTTTATGGCAGGGATCCACCAGACTGGTTTCCTTCTCTTAGGGGAGTGAGTCTCGGTTTTGCTAGGGATGGCACGATCCATGCATCCTTGTAGGTACTCATAGAGTGCAATTGTAAAGAATTCTGCATCTTGGGCAGTGTTATCCTTTAGCGTGGGGGCTGTGAAACTTACCACCTCTGCCTCAAGTAAGGTGAAGTTTGCTTTAAAAAAGTTTTTCACTGTGGTTTCCTTGGTTGGGGGTGGTGGTGGGGTGTGGACATCCAGGGTGATTAGTTTATGGTCTGATCTAACCAGTGACGGGTTGACCTCCGGTACGGAGCACCTGTCACCCATGTTGGTGATGACCAGGTCCAATATGTTGTGGCCTCTGGTAGGGGAGTTTACTAGCTGATCCAGGGCATTTGAGTTGATAAATTCCAGGAAGCACTGAGCCTGGGAGATGGTACTCAAGTAGTTTTCCCAGTTAATGGTAGGGTAATTGAAATCTCCCAATATCAGGGTGTTCGGTAGGACCTTCATGTTTTCCAGTGTCTCCAGAAAGGCGGAGTGGTGGTCCTGGGTTATGGAGGGTGATCTGTAGCAGGCCACAATTTGAATTGCAGATTTGCCCGATGTTAGTTGCACATGGATGATCTCAGAGGTATCATGCTGTTCTACTAACCTGGAGGTGTGGGTATCCTTGATTAATATGGAGACACCCTCTCCTTTTGTGTTTCGGTGTTCTGTGGCCGAAATGTGTGGTATGAGTTGTAGCCCAGTAGTGCTGGAGTGCTCTCTGGAGCCTTGAACCAGGTTTTAGTTATTGCACAGATGTCGACATTCTCCATACCTAGGAGTGCTTCGAGCGCATGCATTTTGAGATTTAAACTCCTGGCGTTGAGTAGCATAACCCTCATTTTTTTACTTGTGCTGTTTACAGAGGTGGGTATGAATTTTGAGCCTTGCCTAAAAAAGGCACTATGGGGGCAGCAAGAGCCTTGGCCAGTATTCAAAAGCCAAGGGGTGACAGGTGCAAGCCATTTCTTGTGAAGCAACGCGGCTTGTTGAGCATGTCATCCCAGGCTGACAGACACTGGATACCCTTTGAATGACACCAGAAGCTTAGCCAATTGTTGAATTTGATAATTTTTTTCTTTATACTGAGCTATCATTCTTGGTGAGTGCAGGATGCTACTCAGGGTCAGGGTCATACTTGCCTGGGATACATGATCAGAGAGCTCTTCCATGTCTCTTTTCATGTAGTCCAGGGAGGTACATCTCAGGTCATTCACACCAACACGAACAATGACAGAGTCATATTTGTACATGTTCTGGAGTGACCTGAGTGCTTGTGTTATATAGCGGATTCTGGCTTCCGAAAGACAGCTAACAGTAACCTTCTCCTTGTCGAGCCTAGTGAGGGGGGGCTTCAGTGTGCCTGACTATTGAATCACCTATTACTAGTGTGTTAGGTATGTTATTTCACCTTAAGGGCTGTGATTGTGCAGCACATTGATTTTGTGTTGTATGTGTTGTCTGGTATGTGATGGGAGGTGCAGTTTTTGTGGGTGCCTGCTTTGGAGCTCTCTGATGCTTTTGCAGGTTTTTATTTATAGTGTCTGAGTATGATTTTGTGTGTTTATGTGTATTTTTTGCCAGTGCTGGTTTAGTAGGTCTATGTGAGGCTGGAGGTGTGGTGCAAGTGTTAACCTTCTCCTCATGACTGTCTGTTCCAGTCTTGGGTGGAGATACTTTAGCCTCCAGTTTGGCTATATAATTGCATCTCTTGCATATGTTAATGTTTTGTGGTAGGAGCAGAGGGCTGTCTGTGTACATGAGGCAGTTGTAACATTACCTCAGGATACCCAGATTCACCAGCTAGACTGGAGAGTACACCTGAAGTTGCCCTTTAGTCATGCCTGAATAGTAGGGTGAGCTGCTTTAGTCACTTGGTTGGTGAGGGGTGGATAAAGAGCCTTGTCCTACTGGGCAGTCAAATGTCGGGGTGTATTAGTGCTTGCTATAAGGTCTGAGCAAGTGCTGGACTGTAGGATGCTTTTTGAGTGCTTAGGTTGAGAGTTAGGCTAGTTTCAAGTGAAAAACTGAAGAGGAGACTTAGTGGAGCTGGGAATAATTTAACCCTAGCTAACCGGTGTTGCCTGGTGCACAAAACCATGCAAACACGTTTTTTAAACTACTAATTTCTGCGCTGGAACCACTCTTCCAGGGACAGATGGTTGTTCAAAGTTTCCCTCTCTCACAGGTGAACAGAGAAACTTCCCTCTATCCAAGTAAGGTATGGGCTACTCAGAAACTTGTAACACAGCCCTGAATTCAGCACTAACCTGAAAACTGGACTATACTAGCTTAGAAAGGCAGGAAACAAGGTTTTTTTTTTAAAAGATAAGGCAAAAACAGTAAAAAGTACACTTAAAACAGCTTTAAATGACTACAAGCGATCAGAAAAGGCTATCACACTGTAGTGTGTAGCCTAGGACAGTTGAACAATTTATTTAAACAAAAAACTTTTTAAAAGTGTGGGCAGTCAAATAAGTACAATATGTTGAAAAAACAAGCTTTTAAATCACAATAAGTGTTGGAAAATCAGTGTTTAGGCAAAAAACAGTTAAAACAGAAAAAATACAGAAAGCTGATACTCAATCACTCCAAAGTCTCTCTTTTAAGCTAGAAGGCTTATATCAGTTTAAGGCTTTCTAGTGCTTTCCAGTAGGTAAGTTACAGGAAAGATGGGAAACAAGTGCAGATGTGGTCTTTTAAACCAGAAAGTTGAAAGAGATGGACAACTTCCCGAATGGTCAATAAACTATAATTCCTGGGCAAAGAACCACTCCTCTTGTTGTAGACAGGCTACCTAGTACTTACCACTCCCACAGATGAGCCAGAAGGCTGCACTCCAACAGAAAGACTTGGGGGGCTCAGAAGCTTACAAACAGTCCTGGATGCAGCAAATCTGTACCTGGACTAGACTAGTTATGAGAAAGGTGGGGATCAAGCGCAAACACTGGCTTTAAAACCAGAAAGTTGAGAGAGATGGAAAAAAACTGCCCAAATTGCCAATAAACTACATTTTATGGGCCAAAAGCCACTCTTCCCATGGTAGATAGGCTACCTGATGCTTACCACTCCCACTGATAAGCTAGAAGGCTTCCCTGCAACACAGAAAGGCTTGGGGGGCTCAGGAACCTACAAACAGTCCTGGATACAGCAAGTCTGTATCTGGACTACATAACAGGAAAGGCAGGAAACAAGCTAGGAATTTATTTATTTATTTTTTTTACAGGAAAGCAGCTAAAACAGCAGTAAATACAATTCAAATGCAGTGCAGGCTATCACACGTGTATCAATATTATGGCAAATACAGTTTAATTAAATGCAATTAAATTAACAAATGACTAAAAGACAAGTGCAGTAGGCATTAAATTAGAAGGCTACTAACAAGCAGTAATAAGTGCAGAGTAAGAACAACTGAACAGATAGCATGCAGAACAGCAACTAAGACAGTTACAGTAAGAGCAGCTGAATATATATATATATATATATATATATATATATATATATATATATATATATATATATATATATATATATATATATATATATATATATATATATATATATATATATATATATATATATATATTTTTTTTTTTTTTTTTTTTTTTTTTTTTGAGAGAGGGAACACAGCAGGATTAAGAGGCTACAGGGGTTGTCCTTCTCAAATGCTCTTTGTACACTGTAGGAGTGCCTGAAATCAGAATATGATTTCAATGCACTCAGTTGAGTGAGAAAATGAGATAGGCCCAGAAGGAGTATCCAAATACAAACTTACAAGAGGGGCGGGCAGTTTCAAAGCCACCAAGAATAACACCAATAGAAGAGCAGAGAGGGTGGGTGGGAGCAACACAGTGGAGACAACAAGAGACAGAAACAATACAGCACCACTGTAAATAAAAGGCAAGTGTATAAATACAGCACAGTGCAAGTAGTATTGCTATTTGAAAAGCATCTGATTTGGGAGCTTTCTTCATGATTCTCTTGCTGAGAGAATGAGAGATGTGCTCTCGATGTACAATTAATACAATTAAGATGAGTGGCATAAAGCAGCAGTAACAGAAAGAGCGAAACACAGGGAACCATTTCATTGTTATGCAAAGCTCTGCATGAAATAACATAGTTCAGGTAATGCTACAACAGCATTACTATGCAAAGCTAACCATGCGGGCAGCCAGAATGCATTTCACATTGCATATTTTACTGTGCACATTAAAAAAATGGTTAGGTTGCCTAAACTCTGGCTTGATACATACATTTTTGTTTTAAATACATTCCTGGGAAAGTGAAACTCAGACGCCAGGAGTAAAGGGCCATATAACAGAACACATTCAATGGAAAACCAGGCTAAAGGATTTGTTTGATGTCTATTCTTATATACAGATAACTAATTACCTGAATCCAGCCATGCTAGAGATGTGAAACTTTAGCTAAATGAAGGAGGGGAGATGAGTGTAGGAATTTTGCTCACCCACCGATTGTTATAAGTAATAGCTGGTTTACATTCTATAAGTCACTCATTTTCCTGATAGATTTCTTCATTTTTTTTTAAGAATAATTCTCTCTTTTCCCATACTAGATTATTCAACAATGTCATAAATAAGAATATTTACATGAATGTATTTTTATCAAATCATAGGAGGTTACTAGGCTAATGGCCCTGGGGCCCTTACAAGCCTAGCCAAGAGTTTATTCCCAAAAAGAAACCTCAGTCAGCACCTATCACCCCTGACAATGATGGACACAGGTAGAACTCCTGGGACAAATCTGTGGTTTCCCATCCACTCATCAAGGTTGTGCTTGAAGACGGTCAGTGAAGTGTTCTGTTTGACATGTATGGGAAGTCTGTTCCAGAGACAGGGCAGCCTCTGGGAGACAAACCTGTCTCTCCAGCAGGTTTTGTTGATGTCACATATTAGATTCAGGCCTTTTAAGGGGGTAGTGTGTGAGGAGTTAGACTTATGGATATGGAGCATCTCTAGTAGGGCAGGGACTGAGATTGCCTTGTAGGCGAGACACAGATCACTTCTGAGTAATCTGTACGATACCGAGTAGAGTGATAGTGGTTTGAGCCTGTCTGCACAGGACAGGTGTTGGGAGGCCATGGATTCTCTTTGTAAGGTATTTCAGTGGCCTTTCCAGTTGATGCAGATGTTTGGAGAGGTACATCCCAAATGGGCATTATACTCAATTATTGGTTTAATGAGGGAGGAATATAGCGAGGTAATAACCTACTTTTTTCTGGATGCAATCTCTTTACTTATGATATGAACCAAGTAAAAGGCTTTTCTGACCATTGCCGCTACATGATGGTTAAATGTGAGGTTGTTATCAACCTGAGTGCCCAGGTCTCTCACCACAGGTTGTATGCTTAGGGGGTGCCATTGATGTGGTAATTGGTAGGGGTTGTGTTTTCAGTGAATGGTATGAAGATACATTTTTTTTGCATTTAGCTTAAGCCCATGACTTTGGCACCCGTCATTAGTTGCTGTGATACCCTCTTGCAGTATGTTAACATAATTTGGGGAGTCAGTGACAGCACCCAACTTTCAGTCATCCACAAACTTGCTCAGTCACAGGCCTTTTGTCTTTGCCTGAACCTTTGATAAATAGATACCAAACAGTAGGGGTCCCAGGACAGGTCCCTGAAGAACTCCACTAGTGACAGGTCTGCTATTGGAGGTGGAGGAATTTTGACTGTCCATGGGTTTACAGATCAGACTTGTCCAGCTAATGGGGTGATAGTTTCCGGGGTCAGTAGTGGCACCACCTTTGTTCAAGAGGATGACAGTGGCAGTTCTCCACTCTGCTGGAATGAAGCCTGCACTTAGGCTGTGGTTGAATAGAGTGCTCAATGGTGAACCCAGTTCTTGCTGGAGATGGTGCAGAATACATCCTGGGATTCTATCAGGTCCCATGGAAGCTGTGTTATATGTTTAACACAGTGGATGGTGCAGTGGTACAGCGGTAACATTGTCACCTCACAGCAAGAGGTTATCCTTTTCGATTCTTGGCTGGGGTGCTTTCTGTGTGGAGTCTGCATGTCCTCCCTGCTTGGTGCTCCTGTTTCCTCCCCTCTTACAAAGACATGCATCTGGAGCATTTCTCCCCGAGCCTCCGCTGAAAATTGGCTTTGTTCCAAGTTGGACTTTCCTGGTTAACAAATGTTAAATAAATGTATATGTAAACCTTGTATTTGTAACTATAATCATTGTTACATGTTAAACATAGAGCTTTTCTCCCTGGGCCTCTGTTGAAAAAAGATTTTTGGCCAGTCAGACTTTCCTGGTAATCCTCTTCTTCCGGCTTTTCCTTGTTAGGGGTCACCACAGCGGATCACCTGTCTTCTCATGATTGGCAGTGGAGTTTTATGGTATCGAGTTGCCAACCTGGCACCCAACCTTCCACAGAAGGCACACACTCACACCTAGAGCCACTTTAGAGTATCCAATCCACCTACAGCATGTCTTTGGGATGTGGGAGGAAACCAGAGCACCCGGAAGAAACCCACGCGACCACGTGCAGACTCCGCACAGAAGGCACCCCAGCCGAGGATTGAACAGGAGTACCTCTTGCTGTGAGGCAGCAATGCTAACCTCTGCACTACCATGTAAAATAAAACAATCAAATAAATAAATAAAATTTGGTTTGGCCAGGAACTGTGACTTATAAAATCTCTCTTTTTAAAAAAGTCTTTTTTATCTCCCTAATTTGTTGAAACCTTTGCAAGCTTCTTTCAGAGAATTTGTAATACATCTGTAGGACAACATTTGTAAGTTTCAGTAGAGACCATGCAGTGACCCTTGTTCTGCAGACTGTCAAACTTGGCAGTTTTTTTCAGGTCTTCTGTTATAAGTGTTGGATGTATATTCTGACAACAATGCTCTCATAAAGCATTATGGGATGGATTAAGCTTGATCAGGATGTCTGCCCCCATAAAGGCATTCAGGAAAAATATATATTTCCTTATTTTGCTGCAGGCAGCTTTGGGAAGTGTAATAAGTCATGAAAAGTTAAACAATATATGTTTTCCGTGGTTTACATGTAGTGGCCATTTAAGTGTAAATTAGCTGTATGCTGCTCATTTCAATATAAAAAAAATATGTATTTTATGAAGAGAAGCGTGTTTACTATGGTCAAAAATTTTAAAAAATGTGTATTATTCAAAGGATAGTTTGTATACATAGTTTTACACAATTCTTTCACAATGAAGTCAGAAGTTCAATGCAACATCATATGAGGAGTAACCCTACAGTACCCTTGTGTCTCACATGTCAGTAATGAAAACACTTCTTCTGGCTTTTCCTGGTCAGGAGTCACCACAGCAAATCACCTGTCCACTCATGATTGGCAGTGGAGTTTTACAGTGTTAAGTTGCCAGCCTGGCACCCACCATTTCGCAGAGGGCACACACAAACACACACACACATGCCTAGGTCCAATTTAGAGTGTCCAATCCACCTACAGCATGTCTTTGGGATGGGGGAGGAAACCAGAGCACCTGGAGGAAATCCTCACAACCACAGGGAAGACATGCAGACTCTGCACAGAAGGCACCCAAGCCAAGGATCAAACCAGAGAACCTCTTGCTGTGAGGTGGCAACACTAACCACTGCACCACTGTGGCCACCCACAGTAATGCAAATACTGCAAGGTATATTCATTTCCTGTCTTTTACTTTGAATGCATTGTGGATGGTTCTTTCTTGGAATTATTACTGTTTTTAATTCCCTTAATTGTAATGTGCAATTAGTTTCAGTACAGAGGCCATTCCAGTGAAAAGGCAAGATGTAATATAAGAAGCTGTGATAATGCCATGACAAAAAGACAATTAAAACTGTCAAATAAAGGCAGGAAAAAGTGCATCTGAGTGTGCGCAGTTTAAAGTGCACATAAGTGACTCGGTGTATTGCAAAGGGTATTTAGCATTATTGTTTTATGAATGCAGGTTAGAGAGTACCATGTAACACATTAACATAAAATGCGCTTGCACTAGAACATTTTATATTTCTTAATCAGTTTAGGGACAGAACAGCCAGCATTTGCAAGGCATTAAAGGTGTATTATGGTTTGCATCACCAATCCCTCACGACACTATGGGACATTTATACATTGTTAAGCTAAATGGGGTGCTGCGGTAGCGTTGTCGCCTGACAGTAACACGTTGTCCCGTTCGATTCTCAGCTAGGCCGTCTTCTGTCTGGAGACATGCGTGAATGGGCGTACCTTCGTTGAAGGTTGTGCGTCAGGGCTGGCAACTCGGCACATAAACATATACTGCCAATCATTAGCGGACCGGAATTCCGCTGTATCCCTAACTGGGAAAAGCCGAAAGCCACAACAACTTTCTTAAGTAAAGACATCCAGTCTATTTTGTGAAGCTCCAGGCCAGAGTTTCTCAGCTCCACATTCCTCTGTAACACATATAAAGTAGTAAGAAACATTACCAGTAATTAGATGTGTGAGAGCTCAACATGATTGCAGATATCCTGACTCAAACTGCTCCAGAAGCTGAATTTACAACATATTTACTCGGTACCATACTTGGATGTTCTGTTGTAACAATTGCTTTGATACAATGGGCTCGGAAAAAGAAAATAGCACAAAAAATCGAGACTGCACGAGCAAAAAGAGAAAATAAAGTGAAGGAAATGAAAAAGGCTGTTGCACAGTTTAAACAGCAGGTTGGTGACCTAATATTCTGTAAAGGGTGATCAGGGTTAATTGTTTTATTATTGCAAGATGATTTTACTTGAAACACGTACATTACTTCTGTTTTGTGTCTTTAGTTTTAAAATGACAGGACATTCTGCATTTGTTGTTTGCTTCTGCGGATGTACGCAGAGAAAGTGACCTTATGTTTGTTCAGCCTTGTACAATGTCACAGCCAGATATACTACTCCATATTGTTTAGGAACTTTGTTGGATTACCATAATACCAGAGTCTGCTAGCCAAACGTAATGCATATGGACCACAGAAACTAAGTTGTTCTTTTGCATAGGTACTGTACATGACAGTCTGTCATTCCAGTGTTACATAATCCTGATATAATATAACATTCCCTAGCAGATTAAGACTATCTAGCTTCAGAGGACTCATAAAATGTTTACCTTTGACATGAGGATGTATAGTTCCAACTGGCAGAGATACAGTGTTTACAGCTTGTTTTGTCTGAAGCTATGACTACTATTTCAGCATTATCCTAGTATAAATGCAGTAACAATCTACAATTGATGCTCACCGTAGTCTTAATATACTTAATATACATATTTTTTACTTGTATTAAAACTTCAGTTCACTGTGAGTTGTTTTACTTTCCCTGTCTGTAGCATCCAAATCTATTGGCAGTTCTTATAATTTCTTTGGTCTGAAGTTTCTTTCACATCCCCTGCAAAAATGTATCCTTACTGTCTGTTGTGTTTCTTGCTGTGGATTTAATGGCTGTCACTACCTTGTTACCTGCTGTGACTCATAGTGTTCCTAACTAGAGAAATCAACTAATGATGCTTTTTTGGATGGATGTCAGACCATGCAACCTGCCATGGCTTACCACCTTATCATATGAAGAACAGAAACACGGCTGAATGTTTTTGTTCTTTGTAGCTAAGCTTGACAATATTAGATTGAGGACATCTGATAAACCATATGTTTGGTTGAAGAACTCAATGTGTGCAGGAAGGCTTTAAACTGGTCATGAGCAGCAAGGCTATTACCTGGTGCGAGTCTGTGCTTGTTTACTGCACTACCTTGATCTTATCTGCTTGGTTTCAAGCTGGTGTCAAGCAATCTGTGGGATAGACCCATGTCCAGCTTTTCTAGTTAATGATTGGCTTGATTTAAGAAGCTTTCATTTTTACTAATATAAGCTCTGGGTACACCAGTTCTTAAGAGGTTTGCTTTAGGTCTTGATGATCCTGATATTGTTAATATCCATATCAAACTTATATTTTTTATTGGTAAAGTTATTGAGAAAATGAAATGCATTCACCTTCATTTGATTTTAAAGAAGTATCGTTCTATATCACATTTTTATTTCAGGTGCTGAGACTGCACTTGTTCAGGCTATGAATGAACTACAAATAGTCATGTACCAGTGGTGCTGTTCACTAATGGTTCTCTTTGAACTCTGCAGCATTTGATATGGTGGACTACAATATCCTTTTCGAGCATTTACAATCATGTTGTAGAATCTGAGGTGTCATCCTTGAGTGCTTTTGCCCCTTACCTGTTAGGACACTCTCAGAGAGTGGTGTTTATGGTTAATTCCTCATTGTTTACAAACTGCATTGCTAGGTCCTCTGCTGCTCATTGTGCATGTTCTATCTTTAAATTATATCACCTAGATGAGGGCATTTTATTGTCACTGCCATGTAAAATATATTCTCTTAAATTTCTCATTTCCTCAGCAGTGTGTGCTAGCAATGGATTCTTTGGCAGTTGATTTTGATTACATTCATTCTGAACAATTAGTAAAGCACTGATAATGAACTTCAATCATCAGTAAATGATTGAAGCTCATAACATCAAAAACAGTGGCTGTTGCAGTCCTTGCCACTTTATGAATGCAAACTCTGCAAGTAACCCCTTCACTGAATTACTTACAGTGTGATAGCGTCACTTTCATTTCTAAGATGAAAGATCTTCTATTTGACAGGCTGGCATACCTCTCAACTGTCCAAATTTTCACAGAATGTCCAGATGTTTGGCTCCTATTTTGCCTGGCCTGTGATGCCCATGCTGTGGCCCAGAAATCAAGGAGCCTCAATCCTCACCACTAGCACCAGTGAGGGGCATGCACATTGGGAAGGATGACAAGTATGCACACTGTAAAGTACAATTTCCCTTAAGAGCACACAGAGATCACAGTCAGTCTGGGGTTGGTTTCTCCCTTTCACTCCAGATCCCCAATAAGACATCTCACTGGCACAGCTATAGGGTACAGATCTCAGCCTAGTGGTCAAGCCAAGACCTCCAGCACCCTCTCTGTCCAACCAGTGCTTTGTATCCCTGCCAAAGTAGCTGACACACACACACACACACACACACACACACACACACACACACACACACGCACACACACTTTTTTAAGATTTGATTGATATACAAACACACAGAAACTGCTGGGGAAGGCTGGTACAAGTTCTCCAGCTATGCCCCCTTCTTGCCCAGACTATAAGGTAGAAATCACTGCCATCAAGCCATTAGCTACTAATAAGGCCCTTTCCAAAGGGTGACCATTTACACTGTATAATTTACTGTTATCCAAATAGTAAATGTGACCCAGGGCTAAGATTATTCTGGAGTGGCTTAGTACAGTATCACCAAATGCATGCAAGTACGCTAGAGCTTAAATTATCTCTACACAAAGCAGCCACAGTTGAAAGGTTTACAATATTTTAATAATAAATAATAAAAACACAAGACAATACTCATCAATTCAATACAATGACGAGAGGTCCAAGATAACAGGAAAATGCTTAACATAATATTGTAGGATAGTCTGACATAAATATAGAAAACAGCTAAACTAATCTGGCTAAATTCTATTTATCTCTAAGAGAAATACTAAGTTCTAAATAACTTACAGATAGAGCAAAGCAAGTGCTGGTGAGATGTTGTCAGCTTCAGACAAAATCCAAAATGCTCTAAATCTTTCTCTCTGACATGGTCTTAAATTGATATACTCAGTACTGCTGAGTCATGTCACAGTACATCATTTTTATCACTTATCCTTTAGTTCTCAGGCTAACACAAACTCAAAATTTACATTTCTGTGTAAGCTGCACCTGGCCAGGAAGCCACAGCAATAACATACACTTTTACATGTAAAACCTTAGTAATTGCCTCTTAAATTAAGACAATAGAAAAAAATTATTAGCCCAGACATCCTGTCTCCAAGCTTGAGATCAAACACAGTTGTAATTCTTTACTTAACAGCTTTCATCCAGAAGGGTGCATTGTAGTTACAGTTTTGAAGTTCTGCATATAACACAGTTTTCTTACATTCAGTTGTCTTACATTTGTAAAAACAAGTCTGTTGATTGTATTAATATTTACAATGACATAGAATTATCTACAAAATTCTATCTAGCTAGGCTGGCAGCCTTCACATATCTGACCCCTGAATAACTCAAACTAGTTTTGCAAGTGATCCTTGAGAAGGGTTGCTCGAGACGGTTAGGTCTATATGAATATAACTTACCCCATTTCCTGTCTTGAGAGCCCATCTGGGTTGGCGTTGCTAACTCCACTGCAGTGCTGCACTGACATATCATATGCTTGCAGCCCTAGGCTCCATCTTAGCAGCTTGGCATTTTGCTGGCTGTCTTGGTGTAACCATGTTAGGGGATTGTGATCTGTAACTACAGTGAGTTTTCTTCCATACAGATAAGACTGAAGTTTCTGCAGTGCCTACACTATGGCTAGACATTCCTTTTCCATAGCTGCATAGCATTCCTCCCTGGGTTGCAGCCTACAACTGAGATAAGCCACTGGGTGTGCTTCTCCCTCTGAAGAAATCTGGGTAAGTACATCCCCCACCCCATGGTTTGAAGCATCCACCTGCACAATGAATTCTTTGCTGTAATCTGGACTGGCTACACAGGCGGTCCTCCCAAAACTTATTTAAGCATCTGGAATGACTGCTCACATGCTGGGGTCCACATTATCTTATCTGGCCTGTTTTTCCTTGTCAGGTCTGTGAGGGGAGCAGCTAAGGTACTACAACTGAGGACAAATTTTCTGTAGTACCCTGCTGTCCCTAAGAATGCCCTCACCTGCTTTTTGGTAACAGGTGCAGGCCATGCCTGAATGGCTTCCACTTTGGAAAATTCTGGCCTGAACTTATCACACCCCACTCTGTATCCCAGGTCAGAGACCTATGTCATACCCACCTGACATTTGCTGGGCTTAATGGTCAACTTTGCTGTCTGTATTCTGCCCATCACCTCCCTGACATGCTGAAGGTGCTCTTGCCAAGAATGGCTGTAGATGGCAATATCATCTAAGTAAGCAAGGGCAAACACTCCTGCTAGGATATGATCTACCAGCCTCTGGAAAGTCGCTGGAGCATTTTTCGTCCCAAAGGGCATCTCTGTGAACTCATACAAGCCAGAAGGAGTTACAAAGGCTGACTTTCTCTAGCACTGGGAGTCAAGGACACCTGCCAGTAATCCTTGGTAAGATCAATGGTGGTAAGATACTTAGCTCCACCCAGCTGCTCTAGGGCTTTATCTGTCCTAGGCATGAGGTAAGCATTTGACTCTGTTTGACTATTTAATTTCCTGTAGTTTACACAGAACCTGGTACTTCCCTCCTTCATTGGCACCAACACTACTGGGGAGACCCAAGGACTGTTGGACTCTTGAATTACCCTTAGTTCCAACATTTCCTGTATCTCCTCCCTCAGAGTCTGTTTGACTTTCTCAGGCACCCTATAAGGGGCCTGCCTAATAGGCCTTTGGGGCCCTGTATCCACCTGGTACTGCACCAGGTGGGTGCACCCTGGTTTCCAAGTGAACATGTCCACAAACTCCTGTAACACTGCTCGGATTTCTCGAACCTGGGTAGGAGATACCTGTTGGGACATTGCTACCCCTTCCACTGAAGTGTCAGTCCAAGCCTCACTGAGGACAGCATTCACCAGATCTCCCTCAGACTTCTCCTGCAATCTACTGCAAATAGCACGGGGGGCCTTCCTATCATGGTAAGGTTCCATCATGTTAACATTGAACAGTTTGTGCCCCTGCTTCCTGCCTAGCAGTTCTACCATGTAGTTAACATCACTTACTTTTCTTACCACCTGTAGGGTCCCTCCCAGGCTGCTTGCAGTTTGTGTCTGACAGGAATGGAAACCATTACCTACTGCCCTACAGCATACTCTCTAGCTCGAGCATTCCTGCCATACCAGACCTTTTTCTGTTGTTGGGCTTCTGCCAGGTTCTCCTGGGCCAAGCCTATGAGTTCCCTGATCCTTGTCCTGAGGTTTAGGACATATGCATAACAGACTCCTTGTTAACAACTCAAGGGTGAAAAACCTATGGATTCCTGGGGAAGCTCTCTGTAAGCAAACAACAGATGGATCAAATATTTGTCCCACTCCCTCTTAAACTGGTATGCAAATGCCCATAGCATGGACTTGATTGTAGAGTTTAACCTCTCAACAAGACCATTAGTCTGGGGATGGTAGGGATGGTCTTCAGGTGCTTCACCCCATAGTACTTTCACAGATAAGCCAGTGGGTCTGACATGAAATTGGCACCTCTGTCAGTCAGTATTTCTTCTGGGAAACCTACCCTGCTGAAAACCTCTAACAAAGCATTTGCCACCTTTTACGCCTCAGTGGGGGACAGAGCCACTGGCTCTGGGTATCTTGAGCATAATCTACAACCACTAGGATATACTTTTTCCCTGTGGAACTTGGGGTACTCAGAGGTCCTACAATAGCCATAGCTACCCTCTGAAATGGCTCCTCAATCACAGGCAAAGGCATCAAAGGAGCTCTCACCTTGTCTTCTGCCTTGCCTACCTTTTGGCACTGCTCACAGATCCTGCAGTACCCTGTTACATCTGTGGAAATTCCAGGCCAATAGAGGTTCTGCATAACATGTCTCTTTGCACGTTTTATACCCATATGACCTGCAAAGGGAATATCATGGGCTATAGTTAGAAGTGCTCTAGGCACTACCAACTGCTGTATCCCCTTACCTTCCAGCCCTCCCTCAGGGGTCCACTCTCTGTACAGTAACCCTTTGTCCCAGTATACAGATTCCCTCATCCCTTGAGAATCAGGTGCCTCACTAGCTACCTGCCTCAGGCCTTGTAATGTAGGGTCTGAGAGCAGAGCCTGCCTCAACTCTCTCTTTGTAACCCTTCCCGGCTCCCCTTCCACAGGAAGTCTGGCGTCCTCTGACAGCAGTGCCTCATTGTCAGCATGGGTACTACTACTCACTCCTACCTTTGCAGTCACTCTGTCTAAGGGAACATCAGTACCCACAAGCAGCTGTGGATCACCTTCAGTCTCACTGCTACAGGGTAGCTCCCTCCCTGAGGTAACCACCTCACCAGTCCTGGCCATAAGTTTGCGGTCTATCTGGGTCTCCCCCATGCTACCAGGCACACATGCTTGTCTCCAAGCCTGGCTGCATGTAACTGCATTAACACATGGTACTGCCTCATCAAAATCCTTCCCTATCAGGACATCTGCAGGATAGTAGTTTGGTACCTCTGTTGTTTCAAGACAACCTGCTATTGGCATTTTGTCATTCCCACTTACTGGCTCCCTCACATTTTGTTCCCCACCTTGCCTCTATGGACATCTGTATGCCACATGCCTTCACTGGTTGCATTCAAAACATTTTACCCTAGGTCCTGGATGTGTACCTGGACTAGTGGCTTCCCTTGCTTCTGGCAGATTCTGTTGGGCAGTTTGGGCTGCCCACCATGTGTTCCTTTAGACCCATGAGCAGCACAGGGTGTCCCTTTCCTATGCAGCGATGCCCTGCTTGCTAGGTATAGGTCTCCCTTCTTCCCCAACTCATCTGAAGTAACACATTGTCTATCAGCTAACCAGATCCTCAAATCCTCAGGTAAAGTGCTACGGGCTTGTTCCCTCACCAAAAGGTCTACCAGCCCTTCAGAACTGGTGACCTGACATCCACTCACCCACCTATGACAGCAACATGTTGACAGACACTTTCATCTGCCTTGCGTCTATGCTCACAAAACTTTTTTCCTATAAGCTTCAGGTGTTAGTTTAAACAATTTTAGCAAACAATTTTTAACAGCAATATAATCAAAAAATTCATGATCAGATAATTTAGACAACACAGCTACAGCTTTACCATGGTGAAAGGGGGTCAGAAACCGTACCCAGAGCCTTTGGTTGACATCATACTGTTTATATGCCCTCTCAAACATATGAATGAAACTATCAAAATTATCCCTCTCTGTAAACGGCGGAAGAAATTTACTGACTTTTGTGCTTCTAGGGTCTGGTTACTCCCTTCCCCATTACCTCCATGACTCTGGCGAAGAGTCAGCATCTCCTTTTCATGCTGCTTCTGCCTCTTCTTTTCCTCAGCTTCCAGGCATAGCAGTTTCTCATTCTCCTCAGCATGTAGACGTCTCAGTCTATCTCTGCTACTTATGTTTCCAAATGCCTGGCCTCCAACTCAAGTATCCATAGCTTCAGATGGATTTTTAAGTCCTCTGTAGAAAGATTGAGCTGAAGCTGTCCATTCTCTGAGTTTTGTACATCTCCACAGCCAGTCTGATCATCCTCCTGATTGCTGTTCTTTGATGTAGCTGTGACCAAAGCTGCATTCATGTCTGCTTTAGTCAGGTTTCCTACAACAATCCTATAGCCTGGCACCTCTCGGCCAACTGGCTCCTTGTCAGCTTACCTTACTCCTCTGCTGACATGCTTGCCTGCTCTCCCTGACTAACTAAGCTAAAAAAACAAATAAAATAATTGTGAACTGAACTCTGAATATTCTGTGCATGGCTGATTTAGAGTACAAAAACACCTTCAGTGATCACTGTACACAAGCTACAGGAGTTCACTATCCATACCACTACAAGCCAGTTAGTATGTGATGTGGCAAACTCACCACTATCAAACAATAATATTTGATGTGGAAATCCCATCACTGCCAACCAATTAAAATGTGACACCTGTGCACTGGCCCAGTAATCAAGAAGCCTCAATCCTCACCACTAGCACCAGTGAGGGGCGTGCACATTGGGAAGGATAACAAGTACACACAGTAAAGTACAATTTCCGTTAAGAGCACACAGAGATCACAGTCAGTCTGGGATTAGTTTCTCCCTTTTCTCTCCAGATCCCCAATAAGACTCCCCACTGGCACAGCTATAGGGTACAGATCTCAGCCTAGTGGTCAAGCTAAGACCTCCAGCACCCTCTCTGTCCAACCAGTGCTTTGTGTCCCTGCGCAAGTGGCTGACACACACACACACACACACACACACACACACACACACACACACACACACACACACACACTTTTTAAGATTTGATTGATATACAAACACACAGACACTCCTGGGGAAGGGTGGCATAGGTTCTCCAGCTATGGCCCTTCTTACCCAGACTATAAGGTAGAAATCACTGCCACCAACCACTATTATCAGCTACTAATAAGGCCCTTACCAAAGGGAGACCAATTACACTGTGTAATATTACTGTTATCCAAATAGTAAGTGTGACCCAGGGCTAAGGTTATTCTGGAGTGCCTTAGTACAGTATCACCAAATACATGCAAGTACTCTAGAGCTTAAATTATCTCTACACAAAACAGCCACAGCTGAAAGGTTTAAAATAATTTAATAATAAATAATAAAAACACAAGACAATACTCATCAATTCAACACAATGAGATGAGAGGTTAGAGATCACAGGAAAATGCTTAAAACAATATTGTAGGATAATCTGACATAAATATAGAAAACAGTTGTACTAATCTGGCTAATTTCTATGTTCTAAATAACTTACATACAGAGCAAAGCAAGTGCTGGTGAGATGTTGTCAACTTCAGACAAAATCCAAAATACTTTAATCAATAAAAAAGGATTCTGTAGCCATGGATATGGCCTTTACCATGATCTCCATTACCAGCTTGGTGGATAAGGGAATCCTGAGTTAATGTAGAATGTTTTCTGACAACCAATAAATTCTCAAACCGATATGGTATATGAAAGATGTATTTACACAATGTCTATGGAGTCAAATCCCTCACATAAAAGCACTTCTAATGTCAATACGACTGTCAGCAGTACACACAATGCGCCCATCATAAAATTCAAAGCAAACACACAAACTCACATATTCTGAGGCACTTAAATGCAACGTACCTAAACCCCAAAGACCTCTTAGATGAAGTACACATAACAAGCCCCATCAGCAATCCTGGACATACTCTTTTAAAACACCCACATCAACACATACAGCCACGTCTCATGGAGCCTCTATTTCTAAGCCCATAAGGCAAGCTACCACCAAATCCAACATTCTAGCCATTGAAGACTCCATTGTGAGACACACTGATGTCCCTCTCACCAGTCTGAGTAAGGAGAAAGCCATGGTCAGTTGCTTCACAGGTGCCAGGATATATTACATTATGCACACACTTAGGTCACTGGACCACGAGTACTAGTATGACTCAGTTATAGTCCATATAGGTGTAAGTGGATTGAGATGTACTTCCCTGGACTATAGGAAGAGAGACATCATGGAGCTCTTGGAATGTGTCTCTCATGTTGATATGAGCCTAGCACTGAGCAGCATTTTTCCTTCTCCAAGGATGATGCCACAATACAAACAGAAGTTGACTGACTTTAATAGTTGGCTTAGTCTCTGTTGTCATTCTAAGGGGGTGCAATATTCATCAACATTGAAGGAGCTGCTATACAGACAAGGTGTCTCGATTTACATAAAAAAATAAATATACCACTAGACTTGTCAAACAGTAGATTTCACTTGATCTTCTCCACATTAAAATACAATACCACTTCCTTGCCCTTGCAAACTATAGGCCTGCCTCTATGACTACTCATCTTTTACACACACACACACACACATATATATTTATATATGTATATATATATATATATATATATATATATATATATATATATATATATATATATATAGATATATATATATATATATATATATATATATACATATATATATATATATATATATATATATATATATACACATACATACACACATATCACACCCCCACACTTACATTCATGTACACAGCCAGCTGCATACACATATATACATCCTTACACACATATATACACATACACAAATGTATAAATATATAATATATATATATATATATATATATATATATATATATACACACACACACACACACACACACACACACACACACACACATATTTACATACACACACACACACACACACACACACATATTTACACACACAGACATGTATCTATTGATATATATATATATATATATGTATATATATATATATCTATATATATATATGTGTGTATAGAGAGATACATTTTATACACACACACACACACCTCTCTTGCTCTCTCTCTCTCTCTCTGTGTATATATATATATATATATATATATATATATATATATATATATATGGTACACTTCACATATCGACTACTGAAATCAATTTCGTATGGTCGGTGACCATATGATCGAGATTTCAGTAAATTGAATATGTGTAGTGTTGAAAAATAAAAGTTTACTTACCTTAATATTATGCACACACAGAGGCAAGGATTCTTACGCCTGTGTGTATGTAATGTTTTTTTTTGTGTGGTGTTGACAGGAAATGAGAAATCTCCCGCTTTATGCTTCCGATACAGCAAGATGGGAGATTTCCCATTTCCCACTGTAGCGATCTTGGAGTTGGTATAGTTAGGGGGTGTGCAGGGGTGAAGCCCCCAAAAGTTTAAGTTTGTCTTTTTTTTTTTTTTTGGTTTTATTTCAGAAGTTCGAGTTTACAAACCTCGATGTTTTGGTTTCGGTTATTTGAAGTTCGAGATTTTGTAAATTTGAGCTTCTGAAGTGAATCCATATGATTTCATGACATTTCAGTTCTAACTGAAGGTATACCTCTCAACCTTATAGTATAGAGGGAAAAGCCTTGGCAGAAACATTTCATTGGCTAAACTAGTTACTGAATAACTGGAAAATGAATATTTACTCAGCCATAAACTTGTTACAGAACAAAAATCATGTTTATTTTTCGCCCTTTGTAAGAACTGTTTACAATTAAAAAAATGAGTTCACTCAACAAAACAAATAAAATGTTTCCAACTGTCTAATCAATAAAAATGGGTCTGTTGCCATGGATACGAACTTAACCACTACCTCTGTTACCAGCTTGGTGGATATGGGCATCTTGAAGCAATGCAGAACTTGCCTCATGTTTACTGACAGCCAGTTAATTCTCAAACTGATATGGTATGTGAGAAATATGTTTACAAAATGTCAATGGAGGCAAAGCTCTCACGTAAAAGTACTCCTGATATCAATAAGGTTGTCAGTAGTACATGCTGCACCCATCACATACAATTCAAAGCAAACAGATAGACCCACATATGCTGAGGCACTTAAATGTAACCTGTCTAAACCCCGAAGACCTCCCAGACAAAGTGCATATAACAACCACCTCAGCAACCCTGAACACACTTTTCCAAAACAACACCCACATTAACACATGCAGCCATATCTCATGGAGCCTCTACTTGTAGGCCCATAAGGCAAGGCACCACATAATCCAACATTCTAGTCATTGAAGACTCGATCGTGAGACACATAGATGTCCTTCTCATCAGGCTGAGAAAGGAGAAAGTCACATTGACTTGCTTATCAGGGGCCAGAATCTGTCACATTAAGCACACACTCAGGTCACTGAACCACAAGTACCAGTATGACTCAGTCGTAGTCCATGATACATGGGTGTAAATGACTTGAGATGTATCTCCCTAGACTATATGAAAACAGACATCATGGAGCTCTTGGAATACGTGTTCCAGGCTGGTATGAGGCTAGCACTGAGTAGCATTTTACCTTCTCAAGGAGGATGTTACAGTATGAAAACAAAAGATGACTAACTGTAATAATTGGATTAGTTTCTGGTGTAATTCTAAGAGGGTGCAAGATTTGTCAGCATGGAAGGAGATGGCCAACAGACCACACTGCTTTGCCAGGGATGGTCTGCACCTCTCCCCTCTAAGCTTTTGAATATTAGCTAAAATATTGTCTTCCCCCATAGTGCCTTTTTTTTAGGCAATGCAAAACTGAAAGTACTTCTGAAATAGCAAATCAAAACCAAGAAAATCTAAAGGTCTTACAGCTCAATGCTATAAGTCTAAACAAAAACCTTTCTGCTTAGAAGTTCTCTTTACCCTAAAGAATGCTGATGTATGTGTGGTCACTGAAATATGGTTTAAACCCACAGATACAGACTAGTTACTGCACAGACAGGGACTAAAGATGGAGGGGTCTTGATTTACATAATAAATATACCTCAAGGCTGGTCAAACAGGGTGATGCACTTGAGCCTCTCCACATTCAAATCACCATAGGCAAAATCCCATACCATTTCCCTGTAAGCTGTAGGTCTTCCTCTCTGATCCAGGAAACCCATAAAAAGCATTTAAGCTTACTGAAAATAGTCATCATCCAACCCAATGCCATATTCATGGATGACTTTAATTACCCCAGTATTAACAGGGAATCGTATATGACACCAAACGTATAGGCACATAAACGCTTAGATTTTGTAAAGACAAACTCCCTGGACCAGACTACCCCTCCATGGGTCACAACACCCATGAAGCCTACTTAACCAAACTGAAGACAACCCCAGTTTTACCAAACACACTGGTTATGGGGGATTTCAATTATCCCACCATCAAGCAGGAACCTACTCTACCCAAACTTGCTAGAACAAAACTTCATTGACTTTGTGAATTCAAATGCTCTGGAGCAAATTGTCCATGCCCCCAAAGAGGAACAAACATTCTAGATCTGTGCACTACCAACAAGTCAAACAGGTGCACTGCTGCAACCGTTGGACCCTTATTAGTTAAAACTGACCACAGATCAGTCTCCTTTGAACTGGCACAAACACCAGAACTCACAAAGGGTGAAATCAGACTAAAAAACATCACCAAAGCAAACTATATCCCACTAGGTGAAGGTATAAATGCATTCCAAGTCCCACCCTAAGCAGAAAGTGGTAAATGCGCCAAAGCGTACACTTAAGCCCTGTACAATCACTTGAATAAGTGAATATACTCGGCTGTACCAGATAGAATCAAAGCCAGAGCCCCAGGTAAAATCAAACTGCCATAATGGACTTACAGGCTCAACAAACTCTACAATAATCTCAAAATGCTGATGTCCAAGAAAACAAATACAAGGACTCAACAATGGAAAAGCACCCTCCGCAGCCTTAACAGGCAAATAAGACAGACAACTTGTCAAATTGTCCAAGAGCTCCTTTGAGAGAAACCTAGCAAGTACTGCCAAGGATAGCCATAAGGCCTTTTACAGCTATGTACGTAGCAAGGATAGCCATAAGGCCTTTTACAGCTATGTACGTAAGCTAAAGAGTAGGGCCCAAGCATGTGCAGAACTGGTGGCCTATGGTATCAGACACACTGACACCACAGAGATAGTGAACCTGCTAGTGGATAGGTTTTGTGAAAATTTCACTCCCTTATCCCCCTCCTAACTTACAACAGCCTAGCACTGACAGCATTTTAACTTCTCCAAGGATGATGTCACAATATGAACAGAAGATCACTGACTTTAATAATTGTCTCAGTCTCTGGTGTCATTCTAAGGGGGTGCAATATCTGTCAGCAATGAAGGAGCTACTACACAGACAGGGATTAAAGGTGGTGGCATCTTGATTTACATCAGAAATAAATACAAAGGTTTGCCAAACAGGACAATTCACTTCAGTTTCTCCACATTAAAATCCAGTATCGCTTCCTTGCAAGCTATACGCACATCCTCT
>NC_056739.1:962222461-962250352 GCF_019279795.1 Protopterus annectens
TCTACTTCAGCGAAAGTACATTTACACGAAAACATGCTTTCGTGAAAAACAGTGCACCTGCACTAACACAGGATCCCAGAACTGCCGACTATTTTTCCCTGACACATGCATATACATATACATATACATATACGGGTACCTATCAAACCATCGACAACTTAAAATAACGCAGGTAAGGGATGTAACTCCGCTATTCATGCCTACCATGGTTGCATGACACTGCCACCCTTCCTAAACCATGGTAGGCTTGAGTAGCGAATTTACACCCCTTGTAAACGCCCCGCTTGGTTAATTCAGTTGTCGGTGGAGTCAGTTTAAGTTGTCGATGGTTTGATAGGTACCCACATATACATATACATATATACACACTCACTGGAATGGAAAAATGACAATCAGCAACCAAAGGAGATTAGTACTACTGGAACTGATTTACCCTCAAGTCTGGGTGAGTACCTTCACAAGGTGCACCCTGTTTTTTTACAAAATCTCACCAAGGCGACACTGATATATAGATATATATTCACTTCATAATCTCGAAATACTGAAGTATCTAATTTCAGTATCTTGAGACCATGAAACCGAAAAAGCAAAACTGCGAAATTCAAAACACTGAACAAACCGCACACACTACACCATACATACACAACAACATCCACATCACAACATAAACAAACAAAACTATACACATACACAACTCATACACACATAAGCAGGGGGGCAAGCCCCCCTGCACCCCCCATGTGCAGGGCTGTGCTCCCCACACCCCCCTACTTATATATACTAACTCCAAGGTCGCACAAACAGGAAACAAAAGCAAACTCATACATGCACATTCTCCAGTCCCTCCACACACATCAAACATATCAGCACACTCACATAAACTCTAACTCCCACTCAAAACCCTTACAAAACACTCACATACCTGACATAACACCTAGATCCACACCGAGCACCATCAAGACACAATCCCGGACATTATGTAGCATAAGGTCATATGATTATGAACTTTTGCTATTGTAAACATTCGGCTTTATAGTCTCGAAATACTGAAATTCGACATTTCAGTATTTCAAGATTATAAAGTGCTCCCATATTATATATATATATATATATATATATATATATATATATATATATATATATATATAATATAATATGTGTATATATATATATATATATATATATATATATATATATGTATAATATGTATTTTATATCATGGATAGAAGAAGGTTAGAAAAAAAGACAACTGGGTGCTGAAGTCCCAGGATAAAAATGTACCCAATTCTGTTAAGCACATTGCTGCCCTGACTGGAAAAAAATGACAGTGTTGAATCCTCAAGACACACAAATATTTCTACAAGGGGTTAGGCCAGGCTCAGGGGGAGGACAGTCCCCCTTTTGGAAAAGGAAGTAAGTGCACAAAAATCACAAAAACTGATAGGCCGAAAAGTGCCATAAATATAACAGTGTGGACTATTGAAAATACTGGGGATAAGAAAGAAATTGAGCACTGTTACTATTATGCGAGGAGCCCAGAATTTCCAGACAGAAGATATACAAAAATATTGAGCCAAATTACAGGAAGGAAAAATACTTTCACAATAAAAACTGTCAAAAGCTTCAAATGCACATTTGTGTTCATTAATGCGACAGATTCATGAAAAACATTATACATACCAAGAAACCTTGGGCCATTGAGAAAAGGAAGTGACTGAGAAACTGAGAAACTATAAAGAACAAAATCTAGAGGTAATTGGAGGTATAAAAGGGAATCATAAAAGGGAATCATGGACATGTGAAAGAGAGAGAAAGAGAGATCTGATATGATGCAATATTTACACAAAGGAGAAAGTCAAATTAATAAATACAAAAAAGCATCCCCAAAAATATTCAAAGAGAAATACAGTTAAAGGCACCCGGATATGGAAAATTTAATAATTTAAGTAATAAAGTTACAAAGCTGGAACATAGAGAAGAAGATCAGTGAATCAGAAGTTAAAATAATGTAGAAGCAGAAGTTATGTAGTACCTGCAAATTCAAGGATTTAGAAACATGGGCTATAACACAGCATGATGTAACAATGCGTTCCCCAAGTAAGGAGAAACAGGAGGAGCAGGAGACATCTGAAGAAGAAATATCGACCTGGGGAAGAAAAAGAGATTTAATATGGCACAATATTTATGCAGTAGAGAAAGCAAAAATAATCAATACAAAAAGAACAGCACAGCACCAAAGATATTTGAAGAGAAATACAGGCAAAGGCATCCACATATAAAATAATTTACAAGGCAAGAAATAAGAAAACAAAAAGGGAAGTAGAAATGAGGATTAATAATGAAGAATTTAAAGAAACAGGAGATGAGGTTATGGATTACCTGCAAAGTGAATGATTTAGTGTAGAAAATCTAACTCTGATAATATCACAGCAGGATAGAATAATGAATCCTCAAATAAAGGAGAAACTAGTGGAGCAGGAAACATCTGATCAGTTGACATATGAAGATACTTTTGAGCCTTCAGTAGGAAACCAGTATAAATATTCAGTTGTAGTTAAAATGCAAGGGAAGGAACAGGAAAGTATGCCATTTCTGATGTAGTCAGTGTTGTGGAGTGGTAGGTCAGTGAGTTCCCAGTGGAAAAAGCAATGGATGACACTGGATGAAACTGAAGAGAGTGTCACAAGGGTGATGCTACTATCTGTGGAATGCTCCCAGGCAATGGAGAATAAAGAATATGCCCTCAGGTTAGAAGAAAATGATCTACGGGAGGAGTTGCTTGATTTAATAGAGCTGGGTAGACATATTAGGTTCAATGAAAGAAACAAGACTACAGAAAAGTGTGATAAACCAAATAAATACAGTAACCAGGACTGTTCATACTAATACATGTGATATCACAGCAGTAAATAGGATCTACTACTTCTTTCGGCTTTTTAACCCGGTTAGGGGTCGCCACAGAAGATCACCTCTCTGCTCATGATTGGCAGTAGATTTTTATGGTGTCGAGTTACCAGCTCAGCTCCCAACCTTCCATGGAAGGCTCACACATGCACACACTCATACCTAGGGCCAATTTAGAGTGTCCAATCCACCTACAGCATGTCTTTGGGATGAAACTGGAACACCCGGAGGAAACCCACGTGACCATAGGGAAGACATGCAAACTCCACATAGAAGGCACCCCAGCCGAGGATCAAACCAGAGAACCTCTTGCTGTGAGGCAACAATGCTAACCACTGCACCACCGCAGTCACCCTAAATAGGATCTACTACTGTGCAGCTAAATTAATAACAGATGGTCTTACCACAAAACCCAGGGCAGTAAAAGAAAGGAAAGGGAAATATCAAATGCCATCATGGAAGAACTGAATAGAGAAAACTCTAAAGCAGTTAAGACAAGAAGTGTGACTGTTAGAATCATACAAAAGAAGGAAGAGATCAACAAAAATACTCAGAAAGATATATGTGATTAAAGCGACACAGAGTATCAGAACAGATCAGGATCTATCATACACTATTGCAAGTAATGAACTAAGAATATCAGCATAGGCAAAAAAAAAAACCTTAGAAGATATGCAGATAAATATAAAGGAAAAGTGCAAAACAGACAATTTAATAATGACCCAAAAAAGTTTTATACAGAACTGGTAAACAAGTCCAAGGGATTTGACCCGCTGCCAAAAAAAAGAAGAAACAGACATATTTTGGAGAAATATCTATGAAGAGTCTGTGGAACATAAAGATGTGGAATGGATAAAAGTAATTAAAGAAAAAATAAGTTAAAAAGTACAGGATATGAAATGGGATGAAGTAACGGCCAAAGAAATTGAAACACAATTAAGAAAAGCTCCTGGAAAACCCCAGGCCTGGATGAGGTACATAACTTCTGGTTAAGAATTAGCATCTTTACATGATGATTTAGCCACAAGTAAGAACAATTTATTTGCAGACCCTGAACAGACACCAACCTGGTTAACAAAAGGAAAAGGAGTACTCCTCCTTAAGAGCGAACATGCAAAATATCCTAAAAACTACATTGGTATAACTTGTCTTCTGGATATGTGTAAATTATACACTGAAACTTATGTCAATAGAGTTTAGTCATTTAGAAGAAAACTCAATCATGTCAATAGAACAAAAGGATAAAAAAAAAAGAAAGTCATATGGAACAAAGGATCATTTGTTGTTCAAGTCATAATGAAGAACTGTAAAAAGGGGAAGGATCTAAGTATGGCATGGATAAAACACAAAAAAGCATTTGCCAGCATCCCACATTCATGGATAAAACAGTCCTTAAAATGTATAAGATGCACTCTTGTTTTAGTCCCTTTAGTCTTATACACAGGTCAGGCATATTTTTATCAACCAGAAGAGAAGTTGTGGACCGCTACTAATAAAGAGCTGAAGGATTTTGTCTGGGAGAAGACAGCAAGAGTTAAGTGGGATAAGCTGATTATTCCAATAGAGCAAGGTAGATTGGGATTGTCCAATTTGAATGGATATTGCAGAGCTACACAGTTATGGCTCCTATACATAGCACAAGCAGAAACCTGTAATTCAAAGTGGAAAGGGATGATGATGAAATGGGGGAAGGTCAAGATACAAGGAAACACTAGGACTTTGGATGCATAACTTTAAGAAGAATAACGATAATCGTACAGAATATTACATCCATAAAGTAGCAAAACGTATTCTAAGAACTAAGTCAACACCAGATTGGAGAAAGGAGATTCTGCCAAGAGGGGTGACTGCAATTAGGGATATAGACAATAGGCAAGAGGGGGCTGGAATTTATTGGAGAAAACTGACAAAGGAGCCAAGGTATTGGGAGCAACTAACAAGAGAAAGAAGGCTAATAGAATGGGAACAGGCCAGGACTATATTTGGACTGAAGGTCACAGATTACCTTCCCTATCATGGACTGCTAGAGTATAGGCAAAAAGAAAGAAATAGGGAGGTTCTAAACAAAAGACCAGCACTGGTAGAATTTTTTGTAGAATCTAGAACAGACACTTCATCTTCTTTCAGCTGCTCCCATTAGGGGTCGCCACAGCAGATCAACATTTTCCATTTCTTCCTGTCCTCTGCATCTTGCTCTGTCACACCAACCACCTGCATGTCCTCTCTCACCACATCCATAAACCTTATCATAGGCCTCCCTCTTTTCCTGTTACCTGGCAGCTTCATCCTTAGCATCTTTTTCCCAATATACTCTGCATCCCTCCTCAGCACATGTCCAAACCAACGTAATCTTGCCTCTCTGGCTTTGTCTCCAAACCTTCCAACCTGGGCTGACCCTCTAATATACTTATTCCTAATCCTGTCCATTCACGTCACACCCAGTGCAAATCTTAACATCTTTAACTCTGCCTCCTGCCATTTTGTCAATGCCACTGTCTCCAACCCATATAACATAGCTGGTCTCACTACCCTTTTGTAGACCTTCCCTTTCACTCTTACTGGTACTCGTCTGTCACATATCACTCCTGACACTCTTCTCCACCCACTCCATCCTGCCTGTACTCTCTTCTTCACCTCTCTTCCACACTCACCATTACTCTAAACTGTTGATCCCAAGTACTTAAACTCATCCACCTTCGCCAACTCTACTTCCTGTATCCTTACCATTCCTCTATCCTCCCTCTCATTCACACACATATATTCTGTCTTAGTCCTGCTGACCTTCATTCCTCTTCTCTCTAGAGCATATCTCCACCTCTCCAGGGTCTCCTCCACCTGTTCCCTACTCTCACTACAGATCACAATGTCATCTGCAAACATCATAGTCCACAGGGACTCCCGTCTGATCTCGTCTGTCAACCTGTCCATCACCATTTCAAATAAGAAAGGGCTCAGAGCTGATCCTTGATGTAATCCCACCTCCACCTTAAACCCATCCGTCACTCCCACCGCAGACCTTACCACTGTCACATTACCCTCGTACATATCCTGTACCACTCTTACATACTTCTCTGACACTCCCGACTTCCTCATACAATACCATGACTCCTCTCTAGGCACCCTGCCATATGCTTTCTCTAAATCCACAAAGACACAATGCAACTCCTTCTGACCTTCTCTGTACTTCTCCATCAACACTCTCAGAGCAAACATTGCATCTGTAGTGCTCTTTCCTGGCATGAAATCATATTGCTGTTCACTAATCATCACCTCCCTTCTTAACCTAGCTTCCACTACTCTTTCCCATAACTTCATGCTGTGACTGATCAGTTTAATCCCTCTGTAGATACTACAACTCTGCACATCACCCTTATTCTTAAAAATCTGTACCAAAACACTTTTTTCCATTCCTCAGGCATCCTCTCACTTTCCAAGATTTCATTAAACAATCTAGTTAAAAATTTCACTGCCATTTCACCTAAACACCTCTTCCAAATGTATGTCATCTGGACCAACAGCCTTTCCATTCTTCATCCTCTTCATAGCTATCCTTACTTCCTCCTTGCTAATCCACTGCACTTCATGATTCAATATCTAGAATCTAGAATCTAGAATTCTAGAATCTAGAACAGACACTGCTGTTAAAAAAGGAATAATTAGTAGACCACACATAACATTGCAGGATAACTATAAGAATCAGTCAAAGGAGGTTAGAAAGGATTGGGAAGAGAGATTGGATAAGTGATTCACAAAGAAACAATGAGGGATATATGGTTGTCTCCCAAATATGCAACAATATCTAGAAGTTTAGGATTTTTGCTTGGAAATGTTAAATATTTTTATACCCCAAGTAGACTCCAGAGCATTTCTCCTTAGGTCGACAACAAATGTTGGAGGTGTGATGGGGAAGAAAGCGATACTTGGAAACATAGTTTCTGGGAGTGTAATGAGTTAACAGACTTTAAATATTCCCTGAAGACAATTCTATTAACAGTGCTGGGTGAGCAAATTGATGTAACTAGGGAAATGATTTTTCTGAGCTATGATACAGAAGTGGAATTGCCTAGAGATATGCTGAGTCTAATTATGGTGGCTGCCAAAAGGTCTAAACCGACTGTATTAGAAGTATTGAATATAGTAACAGAGAAGCTGTCTAGTGAGTCACTACAAGATTAAGAAATTAGCCTCTGAAGGGCTTGTGGAAGTGAGGATGTCCCTTTCACATGTGTATGGCTCATGGGAAAGGGGACAGTGCAGCAGGGGTAATAAAGCAGAGAGACAGTGTCACAAAACCCCATTATTATGACTAAAAAGTTGGGTAAAAAAGGAAAAATGATGAAAAGTAGGATGCCCCCCATGTGGAAAACCAAAGGTACAACTGGACAGAATATCTCATAAAGTGTAGCACAAACATTACACACTGCAGCCCTGGTGACACAACTGGCGACAAGTGTGATAGGAGCATTAAATAATATAAAATACAGGGGAAAGGGATCAAAAGATGAGGTTGAAGGGACATGATAAGGAAGTAACACAAGAAATGGAGACTAGGACAATCAAAAGCTAAAACAGAGTAAGGGAAAAAAAGAATTAGGAATCGTAAAGAAAGTAGGAAAACTAGAAAAAGCCTGTGAGAAATGGGGAAACTGCACTGCTACTCTGCCAGGAGAGAGCAGGTTAAATGGGAAGTAGTATGGCTTGGTAAAGAAAGCTGAAAAGATGGTATGAATGTTTTTGTTGCAAGTAAGAGAGAGGTTAAAAGAGCAAACAAAATTGTATCTGGAACACTTGGCAGGCAAACAAATGGCAACTGTATTCACTGTTATTTTATTGCAGGAATAAGCGCTTTCATGGTTAATCCCAATACCGCTTCATCAGATAAATGAAAAGGCAAAAACAACTCCATTAAATAGCATCAAATACCAATCAAAAACAATTACCCCACCCATAATTACAACCGATCCAAAGACAAGTACTGCCCATAGTCATAGTTCATAAACTACAAACATATAAAAACAACTAAAAATATATATTTAATTGCACAAAAATATACCCAATAAAAACAGAATAAAAATAAACATAGAATTAGCCATTGGCTCATTTAAATAGCCTCCGTGACTTTAGAATGGGTTTAATCAGGACCTGACCATTCAGGCCTTTGCCTTTATGGGCTTGCATCCTCATAATTCACTGAAGGTCAACATTTTCAGTGTGATTTCTAATATCGCCCATTTTTAACAATTCATATATCCTATCAATAACCCAGGAATTTAAACCAATGATGCTTCCATTCAGCCATAACATCCTTGGCTAGTGCACTATTCTCATACTTTATCTTTATAGTGCAAAGATGTTCCCTTATTCTATCTTTGATTTTACAGTTACACTTCCCTATGTAGAATGCTGAGCACTCAACACAGTGGGCTAGATAGACCACGTCCTTAGTATTGCAATCCACCTTTACTTTAAAATAAAACCTCTGCCCATAATTAGGGCTGATAAAACTGGCATCAATGTCAATATAAGTACAATAGTGACAGCCACCACGTGGAGTGGTACCTCTGGAAGTATAGTTCCCATCGGTACCACTATGCCTATTTGGGTAGCAGAGTAATTGCTTAAGATTCTTCTTGTTTCTATATTTAAACCTGGGTCTATCACCCAGTACTTCCTTAATCGTATCATCTGTAAGTAGGATAGGCCAATGTTTACGAAAGATTTCAGTAATGGCATCTACATCATTCTATATTCTACTGAGATAGCCAGTGGATAGGTATTTACCCTTGAATATTCTTAGGAGTCATAATTCTCCCAAAGTATGGTCTAGCCTTAGTAGGTCTCAGTTGGGTACTGACATGTATTCCTAGGTCAGCCTCTCTCCTTCTATAACGCTTCTATTAAATTGTACTTTCAAATTGTCTATCTCCTTGTTAAATCCCACATCCTTTGCATTAAGTCTGGAGGCTCGCATCCTTTGCACCTTAATGATATTACGAAAGACATGGGATGGGTGCATACTCGTCCGATGTAAAAACAAATTCATGTGACACTCCTTCCTAAATAGACATGTATTAAAAGACCTATCTATCCACTCTGATATCTAAAAACTCAATGGTGGATCATGAGTGGGTAACATAAAACCTCAAAAACGAGGTAGTACCATGTAAATATTCTACAAATCCAGCCAAGTCATTAACACTCCCTGTCCAGAGCATATAGATGTCATCCACAAATCTATTATAAAAACTAATGTAACTGGAGAAACAATGTTCACTAAAAATGAACATATTCTCCCATTGTGCCATAACCATATTGGTGTAACGATTGGCACACAAGGTGCCCATAGTTACGCCAGAGGTCTGAGCATAATAACTTGCATCAGATAAAAACACATTATTTTCAAGAATGACCTAAATCAAGAGGCAGATCAAATCTATGTGTTTTTCATCATATTCACTATGGGAGTGCAAACACTTGCTCACGTAATCAAGTCCTACATTATTCAGTATGACAATGAATAAGGGCTGGACGACCATCATTACCATCAAACAATCAAATGGTATATCTACCGAGTGTACATGCTATACAAGTTTTGTAAAAAATGTTTTGAGTCTCGCAAGACCATCTCAGATGCATTCAGAGACGGGCTCAACTTCTTTTCAACAAATATAGAACAAGGTTCCATCACCCACAATGCACCTGCTACTATAGGTCTAAAAGGGGGTGTCACAGGATCTTTATGGATCTTTGGTAAATCATGAAAAGTGGGAATACATGGCAACTCAACGGTTAAGTACTCCACCATATCAATATTAATACAATCACTCAACGAACATTCTTGTACAATATCATATACATGTGAAATCATACATTTAATCCCCACTGCATCAATCCCAACATAAGTAGGCATATCGATTAACATAGACTTAATACACTCAAAATAATAAATCTTATCAATTACTACAGTCTCCACGCCTTTATCAGTGGGGCGAATCACAATGTTAGTTTCATTTCGTAATGCATTTCATGCATCCCTTTCAAACAGCAGATCGGTTATTAAAGTTATAACATCTCCTATTGTCATCAAAGACAGCTCAGAAATCATCCTCACAAAGCCTAAAAAAAGGTTTCCACCAGAGGGTGATTTTGTGGTATAAAGGTACTTGGCTTTTTGAAGACGTAGTCCTGACTCACACCGTTGTCAGGAAAAATACGTTTTAACATCAGATTTATACTAAAGAGTCTTAAGTCAATTACTGTATTCGCTTCATCCCCTCTACTAGCAGGGATAAAGGAAAGGCCTTTTACCAGCACCGACATTTCAAAAACAAAGTTCTACTAGATAAATTATAGACGAGTGGCTGTTCACATTCTGCCACATCTTTTTTTATTGTCCTGTTGCCCCCTATCTCCAAGGATTGCTTCCTTTTCCTTCTCCCTTGCTGTTGTATTTGGTGTGGGGATGAATTGTTTGCCGACCGTATTGGTAGGGGTAGGCAGGAAAAAACTTACTTCTAGATTGGTA
This sequence comes from Protopterus annectens, assembly GCF_019279795.1. Classification (NCBI taxonomy): domain Eukaryota; kingdom Metazoa; phylum Chordata; order Ceratodontiformes; family Protopteridae; genus Protopterus; species Protopterus annectens. The sequence goes on from NC_056739.1 coordinate 962,232,891, forward strand.
TTTGATGCTACTTAATGGAGCTGTTTTTACCTTATCATTTATGTGATGAAGTGGTGTTGGGATTAACCATGAAAGTGCTTATTCCTTTAATAAAATAACAGTGAATACAGTGTTCTTGCCGTTTGTTTGCCTGCCGTGTGTTTCAGATACAATTTTGTTTGCTCTTTGGACTGGCTTTGCTTTTTGCATCTGGATTAAATTGAGTGTTTGGTAGCCTTGTGGTTTATTATAAGATAGAGGTTGAGCCACCTGAGGTGAGAAGAACAAAGCAATGAGAGTACATAGTACCTCCGATGTCATGTGCACTATGTCCAAGACATTGTAATGAGGTACAATTAAAGAATACTGGCACGTAGCAGCTAAATAAACAGAAGAAAATGGAAGTGAGAAAAGGGAAGGGATTACGTTGAGTAAGGATGAGCATTACCAACACAGCAAAATCAACTCATCTGAACTTCAGGGTGTTAATGGTCAATGCCAGGAGCCTAAATAAAAATTACACTCCTTCAAAGCCATCCTCACACTCAAGAATATAGACATCTAGGAAGTTAACTAGACATGGTTTAAATCAGCAGACAGTACCGCAGTAACTTTTCTCAAAAGTGTTACACAAGAGCAAGAAAGTACAAGCAGAAGACAGAGTCCATATGACTCGAAAATGAATACTTACTCAGGCACAAACTTGTTATAGAACAAAAATCGTGTTTATTACAGTCCTTTGTAAAAACTGTTTAGAATTAAAAAATGAGTATATTCAACATAACAAAATGTCTCCAACTGTCTAATCAATAAAAACGAGTCTCTTGACATAGATATGAACTTTCCCACTACCTCTGTTACCACTGTGGTGGATATGGGCATCCTGAAGCAATGCAGCAATTGCCTCATGTCTAGTGATGGCCAGTTAATTCTCAAAAAAACTGATATGGTATGTGAGAGATGTATTTACACAATGTTACTGGAGGCAAAGCTGTCACATAAAAAGACTCCTAGGTTGTCAGTAGTACATACGCTACACCCATTACACACAGTTCAAAGCAGACACATAGACCCACATATGCTGAGGCAATTAAATGTAAACTACCTAAACTCCAAAGACCTCAGAGAGAAAGTACACATAACATAGCCCCTCAGCAACCCTGAACATACTCTTTCAAAATAACATCCACATCAACACATACAGCCATATGTCATAGAGCCTCTACTTCTAAGCTCATAAGGCAAGCCACCACAGAATGCAACATTCTAGCCATTGGAGACTCCACTGAGAGACATACTGATGTCTCTCTTATCAGGCCGAAATTCACCCCGGGGATCACTTCTGTGGCTCTGCTTGACAGGGGAACAGGAAAATAATTTTCTTTGGTGGTGAAAGCCAAGGTACCTTTTTGGCTAGGCTTGTATAGGCCCTAGAGCCAATAGCCTATTACCTACCTATTAACCTATGAACCGAGTATGAAGAAAGTCACAGTCAATTGCTTATCAGGAGCCAAGATCCATCATATTACGCATGTACTCAGGTCATTGCATCACAAGTAGCAATATGACTCAGTCACAGCCCATGTGGGTGTAAATTACCTGAAACGTATCTTCCTAGAGTATATGAAGACCTACATCATGGAGCTCTTAGAATATGTGTCCCAAGCTAGTAGGAGCCTAGCACTGAGCAACATTTTACCTTCTCCAAGGATAATGCTACAATATAAAAAAAAGATGATTAAGTTAAAAATTGGCTTACTTTCTGGTGTCATTCTAAGGGGATGCAGTATTTGTCAGCATGGAAGGAGATGGTCAGCAAACCACACTGCTTTGCCAGGGATGGTCTGTACCTCTCCCCTCTAGGCTTTTTAGTATTAGCTAAACATTGTCTTCTCCCATAGTGGCTTTTTTTAGGCAATGCCAGACTGAAAATAATTCCAAAATAGCAAATCAAAACCAAGAAAATCTAAAGGTGTTACTACTTAGTGCTAGGAGTCTAACCAAAAACATCACTGCTTAGAAGCTTTCTTTACCTTAAAGAATGCAGATGTCTGTGTGGTCACTGAGATATGGTTTAAAGCCACAGATACAGAGCAGTTACTACACAGACAGGGACTAAAGGTGGAGGGGTCTCAATTTACATAATATACATCAAGGCTGGTAAACATCATGATGCACTTGAGTTTCTCCATGTTCAGATCACCCAAGGCAAAATCCCATACCATTTTATTGCAAGCTGCAGGCCCCCCTCTTATGACCTAGGAGACCTATAACATGTATTTAAGCTTACTGAAAATACTCACCATCCAACCCAATGCCATTTTCAAGGGTGACTTAAATTACTCCAGTATTAAATGGGAATCGTATATAACACCAAATGTGCAGGTACAGAGACTCTTAGATTTTTCTAAACACAAACCTCCTGGACCAGATTGTCATCATGCTGACCAGAGGCACAAATAAGCCGGATCTTGTCTTTGCTAATATGGCAGACTGCTGCAAATCACATAGGGTAATGTCCACTCTGGAAAGGTCAGACCACAAAATGGTCTCCTTCAAAGTAAAAATAAAATCCAGAACCCCAGCTAATCCTAGAATGTACAGGAGCTACTCTAAGGCTAACTTCCTACTATTAAGTGATAACTTGACAGAATTTCAAGCCCCCGTAAATCCTGAGAACACTGCTGTCTGTGCACACACTGCTGTCTGTGCACAATCTATACAAGTATGTTAATTGTTATTAGTTGCATAGTGGCAGCTGTACTTGCCAGGAGTAAGTACAGAACTAGCTCAAAAAACAAGCCACCATGGTAGAATAACATCATTAGGCTGTATAACACAAGGAAGTCCACAGAAACTGAACATGTGAGAGATGCAACTATATTAAAAACCTTCAATACATGCTATCTCATATGCCCGTCAATACATCTGACACTGAGTGGGTTGTCAGCACGCACACCTTACCAGCTACTCCATCCAAACCCACATCACATATACCTACATATGTGGAGGTCCTCACCAGAAAGTTACCTAAACATCGCAGACCTCGCAAACACAAGCACGTTATCCCTCTGCAGAACACAGTACACACTAGCTCATGCACCACTGTCTCACCTATCAAGCCCATAAGGCTAAACACTAAACCTAACAAAAGTCACAGGTGAGTCCATCATGAGACACACAGATGTCCCTCTCACCAGGCTGGATAATGAAAAGGTTATAGTCAGTTGTGTGTCAAGTCCCAGGATCCACCATATCAATCATGCACTCAAGTCTCTCAACAGCAAATACTGTTATGAGTGTGTCATAGTCCATGTTGGTGTGATTGACTTGAGAGGTACCTCTCTGGACTACAAGAAGAGAAACATGACTGACCTCTTGGACTATGTGTCTCAGGCAGATATGTCCCTAGCCTTAAGCAGCATGTTACCTTCACCTAGAATGATGCCTCAATATAAACAGAAAATTATTAAATTCAATAATTGGCTTTGTTTTTGGGGTCATTCTAATGGGAACCAGATCTGTCAACCCTGGGATTCCGGCTACTGGCTAAGGCTCTTGTCACCCTCATAGTGCCTTTTTTTAAACACAGTGTTACAAGGACAGAACTCCTGACGTAAAAATAAAAACCAAAAACAACCTCAAGGTCACGCCTCTAAATGCTAGGAGTCTTAACACGAAACTGCAGTCAGTGAAATCCATCCTTATCCTGGATGATGAAGCATTTGTACAGTTAAGGAGATGTGGTTCAAGGGCATGGAGAGCACCACAGCCATAATGGATTACACCTCCTTCCACACATTCAGACCACAAACTGAAGGCAAGATTACTAAAGGAGGCTGTGTATCGATATTCATCAAAGATAAATACACCTCCAGATTGGTTAAACAATATCACACCCTAGAGATACTTCAGGTGCAATTAAATGTTGGTAGGACACCTGTTCAAGTTATTGAAAGCTACAGAATCTCCTCCATGAATCAGGACACCCACTCTGCCTGTTTGGATCAACTTGCGTCTATCAAGATACATTCGAACACCATGATTTTGGGTGACTTTAATATCCTGTCATTGACTGGGTGAATTACTTGGGCTCAAACTCACCTGCCCCATGGTTCCTTGACTTTGTCAACTCCAATGCCCTAGACCAGCTGGTTGACAGCCCCACTAGGGGAGCCAAGATCCTGGATCTGGTGCTTAGAAATATGGGAGACCACTGTAGCACTCCCACTTTGAGTTCATCCCTGGTAAGATGTGACCATAAATCAGTCTCATTTGAGGTAACTATCACACCCAGCAGCAACTAGACCAAAAAAAGTTCTCCAAAGCAGATTATAACCTCCTATTGGATGATATAAACAGCTTCACTGCACCTACCCTCTCAGACGGAGTCAGTAACCATGCCAATCTCTACACCAGTGCCCTATACAAGCACCTGTATAACTGCATTGACTCAGCAGTACCTGCTAGGACCAAAACAAGCTCTTAAAGGAAGAGGAACACTGCTTGGTAGACAATCACCATCAACAGGCTTTACAATAAAAGGAAGAAACTGCTATCCAAGAGTAAGAATCCGTGGGCTGTAAACTGGAGAACACTCCCTCCTCAGCTTAAATAAGCAAATAAGGCTTCTTGTGAAGTCCCCCAAGTCAAACTACAAATCCAAGTTAGCTTCCTCAACCAAGAACAACTATAAGGCATTCTTTAGTTACATCCATAACCTAAAAGGTAAGGCCCAGATTTTCACCAAACTGGTAGTTAATGGTAACACATATACTGAGCCGGTGGACATAACTAACCTGCTAGCTAACAGGTTCAGTGAAAACTTCACTTCCCCTTCCCCGCCACAAGTACTTCATGACATCCCTATCACCTGTCCCCGAACTTGCATCTATAAAGAGCAGCTCGTAAACGCCCTCTCTAAGAAGAAAATCAGCATCAATGGGATCTGATAATATCCCAGGCTGCATCTTGCATGGGCTCAAACAAGAATTAGCATCACCATTGGTTACTCTATTCAAACACAGTCTAAGCACAGGCTTCATCCCAGCTGAATGGAGAACAGCCACAGTTGTCCCTCTGCACAAAGCTGGTGCTTCTACTAACCCCAGGAATCTTAGACCTATTAGCCTGACTAGCCTTATCTGCAAGGCCATGGAGAGAAACATCATGGACCTTATCAACAAAGATGTAAGTAATCTCCAAACACTAAATCTGACCCAGTTTGGACTTTTCAAGGGGAAATCATTTCTGTTAAACTTCTTTGAGACAGCCACAAGGGTCCTAGATGAGGGAAAATCTATGCATACAGCCTACATAGACCTAGCCAAGGCATTTCACACTATCCCGCACTCAAGCATCATTAACAAACTCTCCCAGCTGGACACCAACCCTTGTATCGTAAGGTGGGTTGTGAACTGGCTCACTGATATAACCCATACAGTCAAAATAAGGGAATCCACCTCCAACAGCAGACCCGTAACCAGTGGAGTTCCACAGGGATTGGTCCTGGGACCTCTACTGTTCGGAATCTATTTCTCCAAATTACAAGCTAAAACCAAGGGACTGTGGCTGTCAAAGTTTGCTGATGACTGCAAACTGGGTGCTGTCATAGAATTTCCAAACTATGTCAACATCCTGCAAAAACTTCTTTGATCGGTGTCAAAGTCATGGCCTCAAACTCAATGCAAAAACATGTATTATCATCCCTTTCGGTAAGAGCAATGCCCTGCAAATTACCACATCAATAGCAATACCCTAAGTATGTACTCGGCAGTGAGAGATCTGGGTCCTCATGTTGACAGCAACCTTGGCTTTGATCACCACATCTCCACAGTGGTAAGGAGGGCATTCTATATGGGTAATCTCACAAGTAAGAGCATTGCTTCTAGAAAAAGAGAAGTTATCACCTGCCTGTTCTCTTCACTAATTAGGCCAATAATTGAGTATAATGACCGTTTTAGTATGTACCTTTCAAAGCACCTGAAGCAATTGGAGAGACCACAAAGGTTCCTCACAAGCAAAATTCAAGGTCTTCAGCAGCTGTCCTATGAGGATCAGATTAAATTACTGTCAATTTATTCTGTTTCATACAGACTGCTCAGAGGTGATCTCTGCCTTGCATATAAGGTAATTTCTGACCCTGCTTTATTGGAAATGCTGCACATCCAAAAATCAAATGGCACACTGGTTATTCACTCTAAAACCGAAACCTGGTATGTGACATCAATAGAACCTGCTGGAGGGACAGATTTGGCTCCCAGAAGTTACCCCCCCACCTTTGGAATAGCCTCCCATTTCACCTCAAACAGAGCACTTGAGTGTTCCTCTTCAAACACAGTCTGGATGAATGGATGGATAACCATAAATTCACCTCAGGAGTTCCACCTGTGTCCCTCTTGGACAGGGGCAATAGGTGCTGATCGTGGTAACAAGGGTAAAATTTGTCTAGGCTTGTAAGGGCCATTAACTTAGTAACTTCTTATGGTCCTCTGGCAAAAATTAAGAGATGTAGCACCCAGCAGGATAAAAGCACTCTCAAACTAAACATACTACTCAGAGGAAAAATAATGGTCTACCAAAGACAAATTTGAGGTAAATTTGGCCTCCCAGACCAAGGACAACCGCAAGGCATAATTTAGCTGTGTCCACAACCTCAAGGACAATACACAAATGTGTGCAGATCTCATTGTTAATACAGCCACATCTACCGAGTCAGAAGATATAGCAATAATATTGGCAGACAAATTCACCTCTAACTTTGGCCCTCTCTCCCTCTCAACCTCTTTCCAGGTAATATAATCAAATATAGTTTCATAGTTTCATAGTATAGTACTAGGCTATCTGCCCTGGGGCATTTGTAAGCCTAGCCATAGTGATGTGGCTTTTGCCACCCCATGAAATGGTACAAAAATGTACAGAATAAATCTAGAATACTGTGCCTCTGTCTAGTAGTGACACAGTGAAGGTCCCCTTATATAATAGAATTAGTTTACTGAGCCCCTGTCTTCCTACTGTCACAGGAAATCCAAGAACCACTGGGGAAGATAAAAAAATTATTTTAGCTGGTGGCTTCCAGAAATCTGGTTATAGAGGGCAATGAACTTACAATGTTCACAACAGCAAACTGTTCAGTTTAGACCACAGATGAGGAAGGTTAGTAGTGATCTGGAAAACATTTCAGTAAGATTTTCCAAGAAGAAAATTAAGATTTTAGTAAAGAGTGTCATTCTCTGTATAAGACATTTTACTCCAGGATTTACTCACAAAGAATTTTCCCAATGAGGAAATTCAGCATATCACAATATTAGCTTTTGCCTGGGTGATTGGTATGGGGATGCCAAGCAAAATTTAAGGCATTCATATTTGTCATGTATTAGTTTATTTCTCCCCCAGAAATAATATTTATTATGATTCAAAATAAACATTTACAGTTTTTCAGCATTCCTGGGGATGCTGCCTTTTGTTAATGTGTTAGCTATTGGCCATTTCTGATACTGAATCATCACTCATTGATGCAGTAAATAGGGGGAACCAACATAAGACTGACACTTACAAAAATTCCGATTTAACATAAATCTTTTCTGACACAATACACAAACCTGTATACATTTTGTATGCATTGCCTGTAATTTTACGTGCCAAAAATTAGTAACCAAACTTTTGGTCTCCACCCTTAGAGATTTTCTACCAGGTTTTGCATGGGTTATCTTAGCTCCCATCTCCTCTATTACACAGAGCTCATGAACTATTACTGGGCCTCTGTCTTTTGCTCTAGGTCCCAATCATACCTCTCAACCCTACAGAGTTTTGCAGACTGTCCAGATTTTTACCTCACATTGTTGGTCCATTTCTCATAAAATTTTGGTTTTCTGGCAAATCATTAAATATTGAGGACAGAAAACAATGTCAAGCATTTGATTTCAGACTTCATACCCTTCAGAAAATTCATACTAATGCAAAACTGGTTATTCTATCAACTTTCTAAGTCAGTTAGAGCAATATTTAGAAATTGTTCCTATGTTTGGCCTTTTGTCCCCCCCATTTTTTATGGCTTTGTCCAGATTCCTTGCTCTAACAGGTTGAGATGTATGCCACTAATACTAAATATATTTAAGAAGGGAAACTATGCTCACTATGTACATTCTCCAACTTCTGCAAGCAGCTTTAAGTATTTTTATGTTCTCCTTCCTTCCAACTCTGTCTCTCGCTATTTGATTTTTTTCTAACCATTGCAACCAATAATTCCATCTTATCCTATATTTCTGCTCTGTTTTCCCCTGACACCTTCTAATTCCCTCTTACTTTTAACTTTTCAAGTAGCATATTTATTGTTATTGTATTTGGACTATCCTAATTTTTTCACCTTTTAGTTATTACTTTCTTTACAATTAAGCATATTATGCAAACCATTTCTATTTTTTGCCTGTTGGCCTCCTGCATTGGTATTATTGGAAAGTATTCCCTTGATGTGAGTACTATCTCATAGTTTGTAACTTCTATGATCATCTTTTTAGGTTTGTCTATTAATCAAGCATTTCTGCAAAATGTTTGTCTATTAATCAAACATTTCTGCAAAATATCCAAAATATATGTCTCCAGTCTTTTAATTCCTCTCACCCACACCTCCAAAACTTCATATGTCTTATTGAATATATCCTCTTTTACCACAGTGAGGCATAAACATATTTATGGATGCCTTTCAATGCAAATATGTGGAATTTCCTCTATTTAATGGCTTTCAATGGTATTTCATATATTTGCTCCCACTGTTGCTGGCATATTTGTATATTTAAGGTTTGCACACAATTCCTTTTTGATTCTTTGGGTTATGTCCTTAGTTGCCACTTGCAATAATTTGTAGTTATTCAAAAATTAAGCAGAACCTCTTCTCTGGTGATTCGTCATCTAATCACATTTGTCTATCTTGCTCCTGAGTCTTATGATAAAATAGTCTTTACAATCTTTGATTAAACATCTATACTGCAAGCAGACTCCTTCAGGAAATATGCACTTTTCTTAATCTTCTTTCGAAGCAGGGTATCCTTTCTTCTTAGAAGCTGTGCCCAACATCTAATTTATATATGTCTTTGCTTCTGTTGCTAGGCTACTGTTCCCTAATAGTAGTTTTTATTAAGAGGATTCCGTATCTCCTGCTAAGAAAGTTAAATCATGCCCCTTCTTAATTCTCTCAACATGATATGCCCTAGTTTTTGGGATTTCCCTCCCCAGAAAAGCTCTAAGAAATCACAATCATTCATTTCCGAAAACTGTGCCAGAAACTCTTATTATGGCATTTTGCATACATTGAAAGTTGTTCAGCCATTGAGTACATATGTATATATCTCAAGGTCACATTCTTCCCTGTGCTTTTCTAAACATCACCATCTCCCACATGATCCTTGGTCTCTCTCATAAACAAAATCTTATGTTCAGTTTATGAGCTTACTAATGGTACCCCTTTCTAGCAAGAACCAGAAGGCCTGCTCCAGACATGTGTCATTACAAACCAGTGCAAGATCTAGGTCCTTAGCTCCAGATTCACTGTTATTGTTTTACAACTTTACAATTTGTTTACTTTTGTCCAGAATCTCAGCCAGTGAACCTTGGAATGAGCTCTCATGTGCATTTTGAATTGTAAGAACTAGGTATTTTAATTCTCCATCTTTCCACATCTCAGGAGACATTCCCTCATGTTTTTTTCTTCCTCTAAATTAAGACCTAATTCATTTTATTTGTCTTGATTAACTCTATATCCAGGCAAAGAACCACATTCCTCTATTCTGTTAAATATGTCTTTTAAACCCTTATCTCTGAGAATAATATCATCTGCATATAGGGTTATCTTTAACTTTTTCTGTCCCTAGATATAGCTTAGGATATCAAACTGCATAATTGCCACAGCTAGAGGTTCCAGATAAATGTAAACTAGCAATGGCAATATCCAGCACCCCTGTCTGGACCCTCTTTTATGTTTAGCTCTTCTGAGAGTGATGCAAGGGTCTTCACTTGCAATAACACTCCTTTGTAGTTTTATGTATCTGGAAAAAAAAATAATTCTGCAAAAGACTGCAAACACATATGGCCATTTTACCCTCTCAAATGCTTTGATCTGCATCTACTGATATGACTGGTACTTTATTTTTTGATTTGCATTCTGTATGATTGAAAGTATTCTAGTTATGTTATCAAAGATTCGTTTACTACATATGAAACTACACTGATCTGTGTATATCAGGAGAGGTATAATTTTTATGAACCTGGCTGACAGAATTCCTATAAAAATGTTATAATCATGATTTATGGGTTCTACACTTGCTATGTCTTAACAGCTGACATTCTCCCAGGGGAATGAATGAATGAAATATTAGAGTTCTGCTGCAGGCAGGACAAGAATGAACTGGCCATAGGACTGTCACCTAATATGGACCTGTACCTGGATCTCACCTTCGGGCAAGAATGAATTATTTGCTAGAGTGGAGGGAATGAGAAACTCTTGGTTTGGGAAGCTATACAGGACTTCAAAAAAATCCTTACAGTAAATGAAATGGTAAATCTGTGATAAAAAAAATCCTTATAATAAATAATATGGTGGATCTGTGATCACTCTATCTTGAATCAATATTCATTATGTAGTGATGAGGTGGCTTGCACAAATATACTATGAATCATGTCACTGTCAACAGACTAAAAGTAAAAACCAAGTTCAAAGGAAGGTGCTGGCAGAACTAATAAACAGGAACAAAGCACCAGATCAACAACGAAGATGCAAACAATTTATTTGGCTAAAACAAAAACTCCAAAAGCAGCAGCAAATCCAATACGCAGTGTGTCCACACTTCAAACGTTTCGTCACTCCTTCATCAGACAATGCATAAAACACACATTTACCCATGAGTCTATTATTTAAATACAATCACTGTTTCAAATCTACCAATCATCAAGCTGAATTAATTAATCATATCTATTATTAATCTACATAAAAAAGTGCAAAACAGGTTATTCAAAGTGATAATGATACATGTCATGTCCTAGTCAAAGAAATATATATATATATTTAATACATTAATTTAATAAATATTAATAAATAATCATAAAATATCTAAAATCCATGTAAAATATATATTTAAAATATGTTATAAAACAATACTACACTCTACTGTTACAAAATGGTATTGCACTAACATCATTGCATTCATATATTATTTTGAATAATGTAATACTATGTTATAATTTAGCTGCTCTAAGTTTTAAAACTGGGGCCAGGGACACCATATCATTGATGCCAGGATGTTTGTTTGATTCCAGAGTTATTTGCCAATACAATTCTCTGTATTCTAGTAGTGTTTCCCACATGCCCCCTCTAGGGTCAATAGGCACAACCTCAACTACAAAAAACTCAAAACTTGATTCTTTACAAACTAATGTATGTTTATACAGAGAATTGTTGGTGCAAGATGTTCTAATATCATATAAATGTTCATAAATCCTTTGTTTTATCATCCTTTCACTTTTTCCAACATAAAATGCCTCACACTTTTTACATAAAGCAACATAAACAATCCCTTTTGTGTTGCAATTTACAAAGGCATTTAATGTAAGTGTTTTCTTCCTGGCTTCTAAGAAACAGCTATTTCAAACTTTTAAATGTGCACAATACCTACAGGCACCACATTTAAAGACCCCGCTTTTTCTTACTTTTGTTGGTCAATCCACTAGCACCACTCTCAATAATACCTTTAATATTATTGCCCTTCCTATAAATAAATTTTATCTCATTTTCAAAAATATGACCAAGTTCTGATACTTTGGCAAAGTTTCTCCACTCCTTTTCAAAAGTTTTCTTTACTATATTCGATTGGCCATCATAAGTAGTAATAAGGCCAGTTACAAAACCTATTTCCCGGGAGCTATCCGATGACACTAATGTTTCATCTTTACCCAAAATAGGTTCAAATCTGGTTTTTCTCCCATCCAGTACATCATTCAATATAGTGTCAAACAATTCCTTTGGGTAACCTCTTTTTATGAACATATTCCTTAAAATGTCACATTCTGTAGTGAACATCCCATCATCTGAAGTCATCCTGCAAATTCTTACCAATTGCCCTTTCAAAACACTCTTTTTCTGATGAAAAGGGTGAGAACTAGAAAAATGCAGGTATGTATTTGAAAATGTCTCTTTCCTATGTACCTTAGAAACAAACTTCTCATCGGTTTTAATAATGTTAACATCCAAATAAACCACTTGCCGTTTATCAAAGTTCCTTGTGAATTTAAGAAAATTCGTTGTCCCATTGACATATTCTACAAAAGAATCGAAGTCCTCCTTAGTACCTTTCCAGAAAAAACATAAGTCGTCCAAAAATCTACAGTACAGGGTCCACATGTCTTTAAACCGCGGGATTAGAATGTAATTATTCTCCCAATATGCCATTATAATGTTTGCATAAGTGGGTGCACAATGAGCTCCCATGGCCACTCCCCTGATTTGCCTGTAGTATTCACCTTCAAAAAACAAAAAGTTATTTTTCAGAACCACTTCCATAAGGACTAAAATAGTTCTAAAATCATTTTGAGAAATATTCTTGAAAGGTATCAACATTTCCTCAAACCACGTTAATCCCACTTCATGGGGAATACTTGTGAATAAATCAATCACGTCAAGAGTACCAAACCCAGAAGTTTCTTTGTGTAGGAAATTCTTAGTTTTTCTTAGGAAATCCCATGAATCTTTTAAAATATTTTGGTTGTCATTGACCAGCTGTTTAATTTTGACATCAATATACTTTGCCAGGGGTGCCGTTATGGAACCTTCTGAAGAAACCACAACTCTTAATGGTGGGTCATTAATGTCCTTATGTACCTTCGGAATCCCAAAAATTGAAGGTATTTTTGGTTTAGGGACATTCAAAAAATTAAAAGTTTTCAAATCAACAGATCCCTCTAGTAGTAAATCTTGTAGTACGCTTCTTATTCTATGATACGCTATGTGTATTTCATTTAAAGAAGTCCTACTATATTTGTCTGTGTCATTGAGAATGCTAGACATCTTCCCATCATATACAATATGGTCCATGAAAACAACACCCCCACCTTTGTCAGGTTTCATAACTCTAATATACTTGTCTTTCCCTAAATTCCGAAGTATTTCTTCTTCACCTTGTGTAAGATTAGGACAAACATAATGTTTATTCAAGGATTTTCTTAATTCTTGTTCAATATTCAACTCAAAGTTTTTTAACTGAGGATGTAATGGGGGGTTAAAAGTACTCTTACGTCTAAGTACATCCCCTGTTTCCAAATTACCCTTGTCCTTAAAGAATAATTCCAAATTTTTCTTTCGGATAAATAATTTCATGTCAACCAAGAGCTTGAACATATTTGTCCTTCTTTGTGGTATAAAACCAAAACCCTTTGAAAAAAGGTCAAAATGGGCCCTTGTGAGTGTAGTATTGGAATAATTAAATATATTAAAATCATTACAAGTCCATTTCTTTCCATTATTTACAATATCTAATATTGGTTCCACTGTTCCTGCCTCCAGGCTGGGTGTCCCCCCCTCCCTTTGTAGTTTTTTGAGTTGTAATTCACAGGCTCCTTTTGCATTAACCTTTCTGATCTCCGTAAAGGCGGAAACTCATCAAGATCAATAACTTCATCTACTTGTGAGGAATATATTTGCCCAGCAGGACCATTTGGGACATTGTATGAATTAAAATTCACCTTTCTACCCCAAGATTTTGGTTTAGGGTATTGTATCATAGTTTTATACTCGTGTATATCCCTATCTATTTTGTTGACTTTTCTATGTTGCACTTCAATACACTGTGATTCAATGTCCTTTAATAACCTCTTGTATCTATCTTTTTGTTCAGTAACTGTGAACATAAGGTCATTGATAACAGCCCTATTAATATCTTCTACAATATTAGACAGCTTTTCCATTTCACATTCATTGTTTAAAATTATAGCCTGCATGACTGCAAATCCACAGTTATCAAAAGCTTTAATCAAATTCTTATGAAAATCCGTTCCCTCATACACATTATTTGGATATTTGCTTACCCTTAAACCTTTAGGCACAATTTCAAGTTTTAAACAATGTTTAAGGTAAGCATTGTCCATTTCCAACATTTTAAGCTTATGTAAATAATAATGTAAGTCATTCAACTTTTGACTATAAGTGCCTGTAGCCGTCGGCACTTTTCTGTTATTTGCAAAATCAAACTTGACATTGACCACATCAGCGAAAAGTTTTTCAGTACCTTGTTTAGACCCAGAAACATGGGCCGAATGTTCAGGTCTACTATTACAAAGTCGCTGTTCTCTAGGACGCCTGTCCTGCGTTTCATCAAAAGAAAACCGTGGAAAGTCATTCAATAAATCCAAATTAGACTCCTCATGCTCGTTTCCGTTGTTAGCCCCATTAGCACAGTTCTCATTCTGTTAAAGCGTATCTTCATTCGAAGCTATACGCGCAAATGCTTCCTGGTTGCCTGGCATAGTAATGGAGCTTAAGAGCGTCGCCACCGATTGGCTGACAGGCGTCAGAAGACCAACTAACTGTGTAAGCTGCCCGATGAGCTTACGAATCTCTCCGATTTCATTTCTCCTGCCCTCAGACTCGTTTGCACTCCTCGTTGAATCCTCCATAATAAAAGCAAAAACCAAGTTCAAAGGAAGGTGCTGGCAGAACTAATAAACAGGAACAAAGCACCAGATCATCAACGAAGATGCAAACAATTTATTTGGCTAAAACAAAAACTCCAAAAGCAGCAGCAAATCCAATACGCAGTGTGTCCACACTTCAAGCGTTTCGTCACTCCTTCATCAGACAATGCATAAAACACACATTTACCCATGAGTCTATTATTTAAATACAATCACTGTTTCAAATCTACCAATCATCAAGCTGAATTAATTAATCATATCTATTATTAATCTACATAAAAAAGTGCAAAACAGACAGGTTATTCAAAGTGATAATGATACATGTATATTGATGTCAAAATTAAACAGCTGGTCAATGACAACCAAAATATTTTAAAAGATTCATGGGATTTTCTAAGAAAAACTAAGAATTTCCTACACAAAGAAACTTCTGGGTTTGGTACTCTTGACGTGATTGATTTATTCACAATTATTCCCCATGAAGTGGGATTAACGTGGTTTGAGGAAATGTTGATACCTTTCAAGAATATTTCTCAAAATGATTTTAGAACTATTTTAGTCCTTATGGAAGTGGTTCTGAAAAATAACTTTTTGTTTTTTGAAGGTGAATACTACAGGCAAATCAGGGGAGTGGCCATGGGAGCTCATTGTGCACCCACTTATGCAAACATTATAATGGCATATTGGGAGAATAATTACATTCTAATCCCGCGGTTTAAAGACATGTGGACCCTGTACTGTAGATTTTTGGACGACTTATGTTTTTTCTGGAAAGGTACTAAGGAGGACTTCGATTCTTTTGTAGAATACGTCAATGGGACAATGAATTTTCTTAAATTCACAAGGAACTTTGATAAACGGCAAGTGGTTTATTTGGATGTTAACATTATTAAAACCGATGAGAAGTTTGTTTCTAAGGTACATAGAAAAGAGACATTTTCAAATACATACCTGCATTTTTCTAGTTCTCACCCTTTTCATCAGAAAAAGAGTGTTTTGAAAGGGCAATTGGTAAGAATTTGCAGGATGACTTCAGATGATGGGATGTTCACTACAGAATGTGACATTTTAAGAAATATGTTCATAAAAAGAGGTTACCCAAAGGAATTGTTTGACACTATATTGAATGATGTACTGGATGGGAGAAAACCAGATTTGAACCTATTTTGGGTAAAGATGAAACATTAGTGTCATCGGATAGCTCCCGGGAAATAGGTTTTGTAACTGGCCTTATTACTACTTATGATGGCCAATCGAATATAGTAAAGAAAACTTTTGAAAAGGAGTGGAGAAACTTTGCCAAAGTATCAGAACTTGGTCATATTTTTGAAAATGAGATAAAATTTATTTATAGGAAGGGCAATAATATTAAAGGTATTATTGAGAGTGGTGCTAGTGGATTGACCAACAAAAGTAAGAAAAAAGCGGGGGTCTTTAAATGTGGTGCCTGTAGGTATTGTGCACATTTAAAAGTTGGAAATAGCTGTTTCTTAGAAGCCAGGAAGAAAACACTTACATTAAATGCCTTTGTAAATTGCAACACAAAAGGGATTGTTTATGTTGCTTTATGTAAAAAGTGTGAGGCATTCTATGTTGGAAAAAGTGAAAGGATGATAAAACAAAGGATTTATGAACATTTATATGATATTAGAACATCTTGCACCAACAATTCTCTGTATAAACATACATTAGTTTGTAAAGAATCAAGTTTTGAGTTTTTTGTAGTTGAGGTTGTGCTTATTGACCCTAGAGGGGGCATGTGGGAAACACTACTAGAATACAGAGAATTGTATCGGCAAATATCTCTGGAATCAAACAAACATCCTGGCATCAATGATATGGTGTCCCTGGCCCCAGTTTTAAAACTTAGAGCAGCTAAATTATAACACAGTATTACATTATTCAAAATCATATATGAATGCAATGATGTTAGTGCAATACCATTTTGTAACAGTAGAGTGTAGTATTGTTTTATAACATATTTTAAATATATATTTTACATGGATTTTAGATATTTTATGATTATTTATTAATATTTATTAAATTAATGTATTAAATATATATATATTTCTTTGACTAGGACATGACATGTATCATTATCACTTTGAATAACCTGTTTTGCACTTTTTTATGTAGATTAATAATAGATATGATTAATTAATTCAGCTTGATGATTGGTAGATTTGAAACAGTGATTGTATTTAAATAATAGACTCATGGGTAAATGTGTGTTTTATGCATTGTCTGATGAAGGAGTGACGAAACGCTTGAAGTGTGGACACACTGCGTATTGGATTTGCTGCTGCTTTTGGAGTTTTTGTTTTAGCCAAATAAATTGTTTGCATCTTCGTTGATGATCTGGTGCTTTGTTCCTGTTTAACAGACTAAAAGTAGGTTGGCCTATAGGAAAGCAAAACCAACCTGAAACTTAGCACACCAAAAAAAACAAAACAAAAAACAAAACAAAACTATTGCTTCCTGTTGCATTTCCTTTCTGCAGCAAAGCACTATCATTGGCAAAATAATGGAGTCTGAAGTGACCATTTCAGTTACTCAACATATTAAAAGCTAAACTGCCTGCATAACAAGGCCCGTGTTTGAAAACTGCAATGTCCTTGGACTAATTTTAACTCATTACCAGCCTAAATGGGTACAATAATCAGTACACGCTATGGTACTCTAGGAATAAAGGCAGAAATGCCTGTCAGCCTCTCATTGCTGTCCTCATACCAAATGAAGAAGCCACAGGTACATGCATGCTTCCAAATGGCTTCCCAAATGGGCCCCCCCCTTTTTTTCCCTTTTTTTGC
>NC_056739.1:962250852-962275624 GCF_019279795.1 Protopterus annectens
TGGTTCTTACTGGTATAGCTTGGTTTTCCGGGGGTTTTCAAGGAAAAAAAGTTTTGGTTTTTTTAAATTTTTTCCAAAGGGGCGGGGTTACAGAATTCCTGTATGACTTCTTTCCATAACAATAGATGACTTTATAGTTCCTGTCCACACAATGGGTATTTCCCTGTCCTTTTCACATAGGTACCTTCCATTCATCATAGTTTTATGCTTATGGTTAGTACTGGTATTTTTTGATAGAGAGAGAGAGAGACTATTGTCAAGAACATATAGTGAGATGGTTGTGTTGGTGGAATAGTGACTGAAATCTTCACAGCCTTGTTTCAGCACACAGTTGGTTATCACAACAGTTTTGTGATTTACTAGTTTTCAAGAAAAGACACAAAACTCAGAAAACACAGTGTATAGAATTACAGAGTAGTAGATTTCCATCAGCATCCGTGGAATAAGTGATCCAGCTGAATGTTTCAGTAGAACCTGGCATCAGTTGCAACTACAGTATGGTGTTTCCTCCATAGGTAAAATGTGCAAACCAGGGGTAAATCCTGTATCATGCATTAAAGGGACACTATCTCGTACCTAAAATTGCATTTCTGCTTCGGACCGAAGCTGAAAACATTGCCACCCACCTAGCTAATTACCTCCCTGTTTGTGACATCAGTAATGACCTACTAAGAATCACACCCACCACATTGTTTTTTTTTTTTTTACGTGTGCAAACCTGTATTCCAGTCCTGTTTTACTTCCCTCTGAGATAAAACACTCAGCGCTTGTGTTCCCTGCTTTAGATAGTGCGCCCTACTTGTTTCTTCTTTTACTTTTGAACAAAGACAAAAATAATGTGTGGGGGGGGGGGTAAAGATCCAAAAATATGGGCACATTTTAAATACTGCTGTTAGAACTCTTAGAAACTTAGAATGTTGCTAGAATAAAAAGATACGGTGTTACTATACGTTTTCTGAAGTATATGTTGTCTGAAACTCAAATGCTTGTCATTATTTAGTAAGTTCAATCTTTACTGATTTGCCCCCCCAAAAAAAATTACAAAACCCGAAATTCTTTGAGGAGCACACCAAAATGTGAGACAAAAAACTGGAGATTTGAGGGCATGATATCTCAACTTGCAAAAGCCAATCTCAGTGTTTACGGTGAGACTAGATGCTCCAGACCTCCGTATAATGTTGTTTTTTTCTTCATACATTTTATGTGTTTCTCCTGCCTCTGTCAGTAGTGTAGCTGGAGTAGTTTGACAGGGAAGAAGACAATGATCATGATTACTGTTTAAGGCAATACCGGCTTTTAAAAGCCGGTATTACTTTTGCGGTTAAACCTGAGCGCTGCTGCGCTCCGTGTGTGGTCTAAACTGTTAAATCTGCTTGTTACATTGTAGCAGGCAGTTTGCTACATTTTAAAGTACAAAAAAAGAAAAAAAATGTTTCTTTAATAAATAACAGCTTCATCCATTTTCTGATGCGATGCTGGGCAATTGCACAGTTCTGTCAGTTTTTAAAACAGCAATAAATCTACATCTAACCCAACAGAAACGTGAGAGGGAAATCTGGACAGTTGAGAGGCATGAACTTGCAAGAGCCGATCCCTGTGCTTACTCAGTGAGATAAGATGCTCCCTTTTTCATAAATTTTATATTTTTTTCCCCTGCCTGTGTCACTAGTGTAGCTGGATGGTTTGGCAGGGAAAAACACAATCTTCTATCTGATCACGATCTGGTACTTTTCCATTATCAGCAGCACTTGTAATGACCGCTGAGAATGTTAGCATGCACCGGCAATAACAAGAAGCCTTAGTGGAGTTTGACGATAGGAGAGGATCACTCTTGACAATGGATCATTACATTAATTTCAAGATAATTTCAAGAGAAAATTTGAAATGTAATAGCTGTATGATAAGTTCTTGTTACAGAGAACAGTAATGCAGGATTGTTTAGCCAAGTGTGCTACTTTTACACCAGATAGTTTTAAGGCATTTTTTGAATGTCGGACATTTAAAAAAAATGAATTAGTTTCACAATTGTATTTTTGTGTGCATGTATGTGTGTGGTAAGTGGGAGATGTAGATTTAAACTGCTTCCCAGGAGTGCTTATGAAGGACAGTTAGTAACCATCCTGCTAGTGATATGAGTAATTACTTCAGCTGGTGTGCCGGCTAATTTGGAAACACCTGTTGTGCGCCTAGTTCTGTGTGAATTTTCATAGTCCTTCAACAGCCAGTGGTGTGCCAGTTCGAATAAAAGTTCAACATTTTGTGAAGTTGGGTTTGCATATTTAGCATTGAAAGTTCAGGATCCCCTATGCGTTTGGCTTGGAAAATAAAGGTTGCAGCTGTTTATTGTCAGAAGAACTGTGTGTGTTTTCGTGTTCTGGGGCGGTAGGCTGTAATCTTATAAAGGAATGTTTCTGGGAGAAAGTAGATGTATTAGTGGCATTGTGGAGAAGGCAAAGTGATATGGACATATAGACTTCTAAGTATAAAAGGGTATCTTGGTGAGACATGAGAACCACTTTACCCGAAAGTTAATTCATAAAGTTACAAATAATTGTTTTCCCGCCGTACGTTTCTAAAGTTGGTAAATACACATGCATAGATATTATAGGCATACCTCTCAACTATTCTGAATTTTACAGAAATGTATTTTTTGCCTGATATTGTTGGTCTTTTCCTTTAGGACAATTTAGGACTATGATTATATAAAAAGATTTATAAAGTCTAGGAAATCAGAAATGAATGTAAATAGTAACCAAAAGCAGCATACATTAGAACTAATGTTCCGATAACGGAAAAGTATGCACGATCTTTATTCAATGCAATGCCGGCTTTTAAAAGCTGATATTACATTTGCGGTTAAACGGTTTGTGGTTAAACAGTATAAAAGCACTACAAAGGTAAGCAGCATTGCATTATAAACTTAATAGACATATGTGCATCAGATGTGCTGTGACATGTCAGTGAACTGACTGCATGGATACAGGGAAGTTTATTTTGTCAGCTTTATAGGTAGATGATTATCAAGGCAATTGCAGGGTTCCAGCACTTTGGAAGGACGTAGATGTGCAGTAGATTCTAGGTTTACAGTCACATGTGCATCTGGGGTTCTGTAAGTAGAACAGCATTGCATCAGGGTTACATACATGTTCATTAGACTGCAGCATAGGAGTGCACTGAGGCTGCAGTTGGGTATTCAGCCATAAATCATTGTTCATCTATTGGTATGGAAGGGGGTATATAGTGTAAAAAGGTAGCATAATCATTATAGGTCAATTGTAATGTATGCAGCAAGGAAGGAAACACATTGTTTATGTTAAATTAAGTTTTGCTATAAATAATACATGTTATACTGTGTGCGTGGGTGTGTGTGTGTGTATGTGTGTATATATATATATATATATATATATATATATATATATATATATATATATATATATATATATATATATATATATATATATACACACACACACAGTATAGTACAGTACAGTATGGCTAGACTTGCATAGGCCCTAGGGCTGATAGCCTAGTACCAACCTATGAACTAGGCAGGAAAAGAGCTGCAATATATAAGCTGTTTTAGGAAGGTCTCCTTGTTAACTTGATTCTTTACTTTAGATTTTTTTTATTGTTGTTTTTAGTACTTTTTATCTTGTCTGTATTTTGAGTTACAATATTTAGTGTCTTAATGATACATGTTTGCTAGATATGTGCAATTGTACATTTATGACTTATGACTGGAAAGAAACTGTTTGATTTGATGAATGCAGCATATATACAGTGGCAAGGCTTCAAGATTTAGGAGGCCTTGTTGTGATATTCATTACCTTCAAAGAGACCCAGTTGTGAATGTTATCCTTTTGGAGGAACCATGTATCTATGCTGTAAATGGCAATGATGGGATTGCAGGCTGTAATGATGTGCTAATGGTTTGGGCTTGTGTTGTACAGAAACCTATTCACACGTATTCAAAGATCAGCATTTAGGATTGCTATTTGCCATTTAATGGGATTGATTTAGCACACCAATAGTCCCCTGATGAGACAACTTAGGGTGTGAAGATATTTTGTGCTTAATATTTAAATCTCTGTGGGCTTGTTTAGAAGCTTAAATGATGGGTTGTTTTAAATGTCTTTATTGATTCAATGCATTTTTTATTTATTTGACTTTATTTACATGGTAATGCATTCATCACAAAATACTAAATTTAGGCATTTCCTGGAAACATCCTGTGGGAAAATGGTTAATTTTCTTTTTTTTTTCTCAGGGGTGTGGTGGTGGGGTGAAATGTAGTTGGGTATTTTTTTTAAGTAAGTGATGATTTTTAGTGTCTACTGAATTCAGCTCAGTTGGCAACTCACGGTCACAATAAAACATTACAAGAGAGTCTACTACATTTATTATTATTAGTAGTAGTATTGTTATTTAAAATTTATTTTTGCTGGTGACAGTAGCTTTATAAATAAGACTCAAAAGGCTTCATAGAAGGTGGGCATAGAAGCACTGGTCCTGTTGTGGCAAGTGTAAGAGATGATGGCTGTGGATGGTCAGGTTGTATGTAGAGTTTAAGGTCACAACTGTAGAGAGTGGATTTCACATAACCTACTTATACCACACAACTGGACATACAGGTAAGTGTACATTTTTGTATATGGGACTAATTAAAACTTTTATTATGGTATTTTATGCTTTAAGTAGTGTTTGTTTTATTTATTACATGTTACACGTTTTACCACACTTTTGTGTATTTATTTCAGTAAATACTTGCAATTTTCTCCCATTTTATCCTATTTTCTTTAGTTTTATTTATTGGCTATGTTATGGTTGGTTATTTCATTCTGCTAGTGTGTATGTGTATATGATGCAAGTGTGACTACATCTGTCTGTGTGCTCAGTGTGTATGTACATATGTCCATGTATATGTGTGTGTGTGTGTATATTATATGTAAGAGACACACATTTATGTAATACACTTGCAAATGCACATATACACGTGTGTGTGTGTGTGTGTGTATTTGTGTGTCTGTGTGTCTGTGTGTGCGTGGGTGTGAGCAAACTGGCTAACCACCAGGTGACATAAAGATTTACACATAACCTCTTGAGTTTGTCAACTATGCTCAAGTGGGGTATTGGGTCAAATGCATTGGCCAGGTCAAGGTAAGCAGTGTTGACCATTTTCCCCTCATCCATTGCTCTGGTGACTTTCTCAAAGAAGTCCACTAGGTTGAGTAGGCAAGGGCTTCCCTTGACAAAACCCAGCTGGGTTGGTTTCAGTGTCTGGAGGTTTTCTATGTCATTATTGATCATTTACACAATAATTATTTTCATGGATTTGCATATGAGGCTAGTGAGACTTATGAGTGTGTAGATGGTCCATCTTTGGGCAGAGGGATGACTGTTGCTGTTCACCATTCATTAGGCATGAAGCCTGTTTGGAGGCTAGAGTTTAAATAGCAATCCAGAAGGCCTGATAGGTCAGGTTTCATGCTATTTAAAAGTCATTCTGAGGTAATGTGTGTGCCCATCAATGCAATGTTGCAGGCCTTAGAGAGGACATTGAGGATCTGTTCCCTAGTGATAGCAGGGGTGGTTATATTTGGTTATATTACCTGGAAAGAGGTTGAGAGGGAGAGAGGGCTAAAGTTAGAGGTGAATTTGTCTGCCAATATTATTGCTATATCTTCTGACTCAGTAGATGTGGCTGTATTAACAATGAGATCTGCACACATTTGTGTATTGTCCTTGATGTTGTGGACACAGCTAAATTATGCCTTGCAGTTGTCCTTGGTCTGGGAGGCCAAATTTACCTCAAATTTGTCTTTGGTAGACATTATTTTTCCTGTGAGTAGTATGTTTAGTTTGAGAGTGCTTTTATCCTGCTGGGTGCTACACCTCTTAATTTTTGCCAAAGGATCATAACAAGTTACTAGGTTAATAGCCCAAGGGCCCTTACAAGCATTGACAAATTTTACCCTTGTTACCAATATCAGCACCTATTGCCCCTGTCCAAGAGGGACACAGGTGGAACTCCTGAGGTGAAATTATGGTTATCTATCCAATCGTCCAGGCTGTGTTTGAAGAGGATTATTCAAGTGCTCTGTTTGAAGTGAAGTGGGAGGCTATTCCAAAGGTGGGGTAACTTCTGGGAGACAAATCTGTCCCTCCAGCAGGTTCTACTGATGTCACATACCAGGTTTAGGTTTTTAGAGTGAATAACCAGTGTGCCATTTGATTTCTGGATGTGCAGCATTTCCAATAAAGCAGGGTTAGAAATGACCTTATATGCAAGGCAGAGATCACCTCTGAGCAGTCTGTATGAAACAGAATAAAGTGACAGTAGTTTAAGCTGATCCTCATAAGACAGCTGCTGAAGACCTTGAATTTTGCTTGTGAGGAACATTTGTGGTCTCCAATTGCTTCAGGTGCTTTGAAAGGTACATACTAAAAGGGTAATTAAACTCAATTATTGGCCTAATGAGTGAAGAGTACAGGCAGGTGATAACTTCACTTTTTCTAGAAGCAATGCTCTTACTTGTGAGATTACCCATATAGAATGTCCTTCTTACCACTGTGGAGATGTGGTGATCAAAGCCAAGGATGCTGTCAACTTGAGGACCCAGGTCTCTCACCGCTGAGTACATACTTAGGGTATTGCCATTGATGTGATAATTTGCAGGAGCATTGTTCTTACCGAAAGGGATGATAATACATGTTTTTGCATTGAGTTTGAGGCCATGACTTTGACACCGATCATTTGTTTGTGTAAGACGTTCTTGAAGGATGTTGACATCATTTGGAAATTCTATGACAGCACCCAGTTTGCAGTCATCAGCAAACTTTGACAGCCACAGTCCCTTGGTTTTAGCTTGTACTTCGGAGAAATAGATTCCGAACAGTAGAGGTCCCAGGACCAATCCCTCTGGAACTCCACTGGTTACAGGTCTGCTGTTGGAGGTGGATTTCCTTATTTTGACTGTATGGGTTATATCAGTGAGCCAGTTCGCAACCCATCTTATGATACAAGGTTTGATGTCCAGCTGGGAGAGTTTGTCATTGATGCTTGAGTGTGGGATAGTGTGAATGCCTTGGCTAGGTCTACATAGGCAGTATGCATAGATTTTCCCTCATCTAGAACATTTGTGTCTGTCTCAAAGAAGTTTAACAGACATGATCTCCCTTGAAAAATCCAAATAGGGTCGGATTTAGTGTTTGGAGATTACTTACATCTTTGTTGATAAGGTCCATGATGTTTCTCTCCATGGCCTTACAGGTAAGGCTAGTCAGGCTAATAGGTCTGTGGTTCCTGGGGTCAGTAGAAGCACCAGCTTTGTGCAGGGGGACAACTGTGGCTGTTCTCCATTCAGCTGGGATGAAGCCTATGCTTAGACTGTGTTTGAATAGAGTAACCAATGGTGATGCTAATTCTTGTTTGAGCCCATGTAAGATGCAGCCTGGGATATTATCAGATCCCATTGATGCTGTGTTTTGTTCTTAGAGAGGGCGTTTACGAGCTGCTCTTTATAGATGCAAGTTTGGGGACAGGTGATAGGGATGTCATGAAGTACTTGTGGCGGGGACGGGAAACTGAAGTCTTCACTGAACCTGTTAGCTAGCAGGTTAGTTATGTCCAGTATATGTGTTACCATTAACTACAAGTTCGGCGAAAATCTGGGCCTTACCTTTTAGGTTATGGATGTAACTAAAGAATGCCTTATGGTTGTTCTTATTTGATGGAGCTAACTTGGATTTGTAGTTTGACTTGGGGGACTTCACAAGAAGCCTTATTTGCTTATTTAAGCTGAGGAGGGCATGTCTCCAGTTTACAGCCCACTGATTCTTCTCTTGGATAGCAGTTTCGTCCTTTTATTGTAAAGCCTGTTAATGGCGGTTATCTACCAAGCAGTGTTTCTCTTCCTTTAAGAGCTTGTTTTGGTCCTAGCAGGTACTTCTGAGTCAATGCAGTTATGCAGGTGCTTGTATAGGGCACTGGTGTAGAGATCGGCATGGTTACTGGCTCTGTCTGCGAGGGTAGGTGCAGTGAAGCTGTTTATATCATCCAATAGGAGGTTATAATCTGCTTTGAAGAAGTTTTTTGGTCAAGTTGCTGCTGGGGGGGGGGGGGGGGGCAGGTGTGATAGTTACCTCAAATGAGACTGATTTATGGTCAGATCTCACCAGGGATGAACTCAAAGTGGGAGTGCAACAGTGGTCTCCCATATTTCTAAGCACCAGATCCAGGATATTGGCTCCCCTAGTGGGGCTGTCAACCAGCTGGTCTAGGGCACTGGAGTTGACAAAGTCAAGGAACCATGGGGCAGGTGAGTTTGAGCACAAGTAATTCACCCAGTCAATGATCGGGTATTAAAGTCACCCAAAGTCATGGTGTTCAAATGTATCTTGATAGACTCAAGTTGATCCAAATAGGCAGAGTAGGTGTCCTGATTCATGGAGGAGATTCTGTAGCTTGCAATAACTTGAATAGGTGTCCTACCAACATTTAATTGCACCTGAAGTATCTCTAGGGTGTGATATTGTTTAACCAGTCTGGAGGTGTATTTATCTTTGATGAATATCGATACACAGCCTCCTTTAGTAATCTTCCCTTCAGTTTGTGGTCTGAATGAGTGAAGGAGGTGTAACCCATTATGGCTGTGGTGCTCTCCATGCCCTTGAACCAGGTCTCCTTGACTGTACAAATGCTTCATCATACAGGATAAGGATGGATTCCACTGACTGCAGTTTTGTGTTAAGACTCCTAGCATTTAGCAGCATGACCTTGAGGTTATTTTTGGTTGGTATTTTTGCATCAGGAGTTCTGCCCTTGTAACGCTGTGTTTAAAAAAAGGCACTATGAGGGTGACAAAAGCCTTATCCAGTAGCCGGAATCCCAGGGTTGACAGATCTGGTTCCCTTACAATGACCCCAAAAACAAAGCCAATTATTGAATTTAATCATTTTCTGTTTATATTGAGGCATCATTCTAGGTGAAGGTAACATGCTGCTTAAGGCTAGGGACATATCTGCCTGAGACACATAGTCCGAGAGGTCAGTCATGTTTCTCTTCTTGTAGTCCAGAGATGTACGTCTCA
Organism: Protopterus annectens; assembly: GCF_019279795.1. Lineage (NCBI taxonomy): Eukaryota > Metazoa > Chordata > Ceratodontiformes > Protopteridae > Protopterus > Protopterus annectens. The sequence goes on from NC_056739.1 coordinate 962,259,942, forward strand.
AGTTATTCACACCAACATGGACTATGACAGACTCATAACAATATTTGCTGTTGAGCGACGTGAGTGCATGATTGATATGGTGGATCCTAGGACTTGACACACAGCTGACTGTAACATTTTCCTTATCCAGCCTGGTGAGAGGGACATCTGTGTGCCTCACGATGGACTCACCTGTGACTTTTGTTAGGTTTAGTGTTTAGCCTTATGGGCTTGATAGGTGAGACAGTGGTGCATGAGCTAGTGTGTATTGTGTTATGCAGAGGGAGTATTATGTATAGCGTGCTTGTGTTTGGGAGGTCTACGGTGTTTAGGTAAGTTTCTGGCGAGGACCTCCACATATGTAGGTATATGTGATGTGGGTTTGATGGAGTAGGTGGTAAGGTGTGCGTGCTGACAACCCACTCAGTGTCAGATGTATTGACTGGAATGTGAGATAGCATGGATTGAAGGTTTTTAATATAGTTGCATCTATCACATGTTGAATTTCTATGGACTTCCTTTTGTTATACAGCCTAATGATGTTGTGATTCCACCATGGTGGCTTGTTTTTTGAGATAATTCTGTACTTATTCCTGGTGAGTACAGCTGCCACTATGCAACTATTAACATACTTGTATAGATTTTTTATGAACAGTTGTGCACAGACAGCAGTGTTCTCAGGGTTTACGGGGGCTTGAAATTCTGTCAAGTTATCACTTATTAGTAGGAAGTTAGCCTTAGAGTAGTTCCTGTGCATTCTAGGATTAGCTGGAGTTCTGGATTTTATTTTTACTTTGAAGGAGACCATTTTGTGGTCTGACCTTTCCAGAGTGAACATTACCCTAGGTGATTTGCAGCAGTCTGCCATATTAGCAAGGGCAAGATCCGGCTTATTTGTGCCTCTGGTCAGCGTAATGACAATCTGGTCCAGGAAGTTTGTGTTTAAAAAATCTAATAGTCTCTGTATCAGCACATTTGGTGTCATATGATTCCCATTTAATACTGGAGTAATTTAAGTCACCCTTGAATATGGCATTGGGTTGGAAGGTGAGTATTTTCAGTAAGCTTAAATAAATGTTATAGGTCTCCTTGGTCATAAGAGGGGGCCTACAGCTTGCAAGAAAGTGGTATGGGACTTTGCCTTGGGTGATCTGAACATGGAGAGACTCAAATACATCATGATGTTTACCAGCCTTGAGGTATATTTATTATGTAAATCAAGACCCCTCCACCTTCAGTCCCTGTCTGTGTAGTAACTTTTCTGTATCTGTGGCTTTAAATAGTGACCACACAGACATCTGCATTCTTTAAGGTAAAGAGAGCTTCTAGGCAGTGAGGTTTTTGTTTATACTCCTAGCACTGAGTAGTAACACCTTTAGATTTTCTTGTTTTTTTTCAGTCTGGCACTGCCTCAAAAAGCCACTATGGGGAAAGACAATGTTTTAGCTAATATTAAAAAGCCTAGAGGGGAGAGGTACAGACCATCCTTGGCCATCTCTTTCCATGCTGACAAATACTGCATCCCCTTAGAATGACACCAGAAAGTAAGACTATTTTTAATTTAGCCATCTTTTTTTCATATTGTAGTATAATCCTCAGAGAAGGTAAAATGTTGGTCAATGCTAGGCTCCTACTAGCTTGGGACACATATTCTAAGAGCTCCATGATGTCTGTCTTCATATACTCTATGGAAGTATGTTTCAGGTCATTTACACTCACATGGGCTGTGACTGAGTCATACTGCTACTTGTGATGCAATGACCTGAGTACATGCGTAATATGATGGAGCTTGGCTCCTGATAAGCAACTGACTGTGACTTTCTTCTTATTCGGCCTGGTAAGAGGGACATCAGTGTGTCTCTCGATGGAGTCTCCAATGGCTAGAATTTTGCATTCTGTGGTGGCTTGCCTTATGAGCTTAGAAGTAGAGGCTCTGTGACATATGGCTGTATGTGTTGATGTGGATGTTATTTTGAAAAAGTGTGTTCAGGGTTGCTGAGGGGGTATGTTATGTGTACTTTGTCTTGGAGGTCTTTGGGGTTTAGGTAGTTTACATTTAATTGCCTCAGCATATGTGGGTCTATGTGTCTGCTTTGAACTGTGTGTAATGGGTGTAGCGTATGTACTACTGACAACCTAGGAGTCCTTCTATGTGACAGCTTTGCCTCCAGTAGCATTGTGTAAATACATCTCTCTCATACCATTTCAGTTTGTTTGAGAATTAACTGGCCATCACTAGACATGAGGCAATTGCTGCATTGCTTCAGGATGCCTGTATCCACCACAGTGGTAACAGAGTTAGTGGGAAAGTTCATATCTATGTCAACAGACTTATTTTTATTGATTAGACAGTTGGAGACATTTTGTTATGTTGAATATACTCATTTTTTAAATTCTAAACAGTTTTTACAAAGGGCTGTAATAAACACAATTTTTGTTCTATAACAAGTTTGTGCCTGAGTAAGTATTAATTTTCGAGTCATATGGACTCTGTCTTCTGCTTGTACTTTCTTGGTCTTGTGTAACACTTTTGAGAAAAGTTACTGCGGTACTGTCTGCTGATTTAAACCATGTCTAGTTAACTTCCTAGATGTCTATATTCTTGAGTGTGAGGATGGCTTGGAAGGAGTGTAATCCTGGCATTGACCATTAACACCCTGAAGTTCAGATGAGTTGATTTTGCTGTGTTGGTAATGCTCATCCTTACTCAACGTAATCCCTTTCCTTTTTTCACTTCCATTTTCTTCTGTTTATTTAGCTGCTACTTGCCAGTATTCTTTAACTGTACCTCATTACAGTGTCTTGGACATATTGCATATGACATCAGGGAGGTACTGTGTACTCTCATTGCTTTGTTCTTCTCACCTCAGGTGGCTCAACCTCTATCTTATAATAAACCAGAAGGCTACCAAACACTCAAATTAATCCAGATGCAAAAAACAAAGCCAGTCCAAAGAGCAAACGAAATTGTATCTGGAACACACGACAGGCAAACAAACGGCAAGAACACTGTATTCACTGTTATTTTATTAAAGGAATAAGCACTTTCACGGTTAATCCCAACACCGCTTCATCAGATAAATGAAAAGGTAAAAACAGTTCCATTAAGTAGCATCAAATACCAATCTAGAAGTACGTTTTTTCCTGCCTACCCCTACCAATACGGTCGGGAAACAATTTGTCCCCACACCAAATACAACAGCAAGGGAGAAGGAAAAGGAAGCAACCCTTGGAGACAGGGGGCAACAGGACAATAAAAAAGATGTGGCAGAATGTGAACAGTCCCTAGTCTATAATTTATCTAGTAGAACTTTGACTGTTTTTGAAATGGTGCTGGGAAAAGGCCTTTCCTTTATTCCTGCTAGCAGAGTGGATGAAGCGAATACACTAATTGACTTGACTCTTTAGTATAAATCTGATGTTAAAACTTATTTTTCCTGACAACGGTGTGAGTCAGGACTATGTCTTCAAAAAGCCAAATACCTTTATACCACAAAATCACCCTCTGGTGGAAGCCTTTTTTAGGCTTTGTGAGGATGATTTCAGAGCTGTCTTTGATGACAATAGGAGATGAAACTTTAATAACCTATCTGCTGTTTGAAAGGGATGCATTAAATGCATTATGAAATGAAGTTAGCATTGTGATTCGCCCTGCTGATAAAGGTGGGGAGATTGTAGTAATTGATAAGATTTATTATTTTGAGTGTATTAAGTCTATGTTAATTGATATGTCTACTTATGTTGGGATGGATGCGGAGGGGATTAAATGTATGATTTAGCATGTATATGATATTGTATAAGAATATTGGTTGAGTGATTGTATTAATATTGATATGGTGGAGTACTTAACCGTTGAGTTGCCATGTATTCCCACTTTTCATGGTTTACCAATGATCTATAATGATCCTGTGACACCCACTTTTAGACCTATAGTTGCGGGTGCATTGTGGGTAATGGAACCTTGTTCTATATTTGTTGAAAAGAAGTTGAGACTGGATCTGAATGCATCTGAGGTGGTCTTGCAAGATTCAAAACATTTTTTACAAAACTTGTATAAGCATGTACACTCAGTAGATATACCATTTGATTGTTTGATGGTAACAATGGATGTCCACCCATTATTCACTGTCATAGTGAATAATGTAGGAATTGATTACGTGAGCAAGTATTTGCACTCCCATAGTGAATATGATGAAAAACACATAGATTTGATCTGCCTCTTGATTGAGGTCATTCTTGAAAATAATGTGTTTTTATTTGATGGAAGTTATTGCGCTCAGACCTCTGGCGTAACTATGGGCACCTTGTGTGCCAATAGCTACGCCAATGTGGTTATGGCACAATGGGAGAATATGTTCATTTTTAGTGAACATTGTTTCTCCAGTTACATTAGTTTTTATAATAGATTTGTGGATGACATCTATATGCTCTGGACAGGGAGTGTTAATGATTTGACTGGATTTGTAGAATATTTACATGCTACTACCTCATTTTTGAGGTTTTAGGTTACCCACTCATCATCCACTATTGAGTTTTTAGATATCAGAGTGGCTAGATCAACAGATAGGTCTTTTAATACATGTCTATTTAGGAAGGAGTGTCATAGGAATTTTTTTTTACATCGAACGAGTATGCACCCACCCCATGTCTTTTGTAATATCATTAAGGTGTAAGGGATGTGAGCCTCCACACTTAATGCAAAGGATGTGGTATTTAACAAGGAGATAGACAATTTGAAAGTACAATTTAATAGAAGGGGGTATAGAAGGAGAGAGGTTGACCTAGGAATACATGTCAGTACACAACTGAGATCTACTAAGGCTAGACCATACTTTGGGGAGAATTATGACTCCCAAGAATATTCAAGGGTAAATACCTATCCACTGGCTATCTCAGTAGAATATAGTAATGATGTAGATGCCATTACTGATTTTTTTTTGTAAACATTGGCCTATCCTACTTACAGATGATAAGATTAAGCAAGTAATGGGTGATAGACCCAGGTTTAGATATAGAAACAAGAAGAATCTTAAGAAATTACTATGCTACCCAAATAGGCATAGTGGTACCAATGGGAACTATACTTCCAGAGGTTCCACTCCATGTGGTGGCTGTCGCTATTGTACTTATATTGACATTGATGCCAGTTTTATCAGCCCTAATGATGGGCAGAGGTTTTATTTTAAAGTACAGGCAGAGTGCAATATTAAGGGTGTGGTCTATCTAGCCCACTGTGTTGAGTGCTCAGCATTCTACATAGGGAAGTGTAACCATAAAATCAAAGGTAGAATAAGGGAACATCTTTACTCTATAAAGATAAAGTATGAGAATAGTGCACTAGCCAAGGATGTTATGGCTGAAGGGAAGCATCGTTGATTTAAATTCTTGGTTATTGATAGGATATATGAATTGTTAAAAATGGGCGATATTAGAAATCACACTGAAAATGTTGACCTTCAGTGAATTATGAGGATGCAAGCCCAAAAAGGCAAAGGCCTGAATTGTTAGGTCCTGATTTAACCCATTCCAAAGTCACGGAGGCTCAGTCAATGGCTAATTCGATGTTTATTTTTATTGGGCATATTTTTGTGCAATTAAATATATATTTTTAATTGTTTTTATATGTTTGTAGTTTATGAACTATGACTATGGGCAGTACTTGTCTTTGTGTCAGTTGTAATTATGGGTGGGGTAATTGTTTTTGATTGGTATTTGATGCTATTTGATGGAGTTGTTTTTACCTTTTCATTTATCTGATGAAGCGGTGTTGGGATTAACCATGAAAGCGCTTATTCCTACAATAAAATAACAGTGAATACAGTGTTCTTGCCTTTTGTTTGCCTGTCAAGTGTTCCAGATACAAGTTTGTTTGCTCTTTTAACCTCTATCTTACTTGCGACAAAAATATTCATACCATCTTTTCAGCTTTCTTTACCAAGCCATACTACTTCCCATTTAACCTGCTCTCTCCTGGCAGTGTTGCAGTGCAGTTTCCCCATTTCTCACAGGCTTTTTCTATTTTGCCTATTTTCTTTATGATTCCTAATTCTTTTTTCCCTTACTCTGTTTTAGCTTTTGATTGTCCTAGTCTCCATTTCTTGTGTTACTTCCTTATCATGTCCCTTCAACCTTATCTTTTCATCCCTTTCCCCTGTATTTTATATTATTTGATGCTCCTAACACACTTGTCACCAGTTGTGTCACTAGGGCTGCAGTGTGTAATGTTTGTGCTACACCTTGAGATATTCTGTCCAGTTGTACCTTTGGTTTTCCACATGGGGGGGGGGGGGCATCCTGCTTTTCATCCTTTTTCCAAAGTCTTGCAATGACTTCCTTTTTTTACCCAACTTTTTAGTCATAATAATGGGGTTTTGTGACACTGTCTCTCTGCTTTATTACCCCTGCTGCACCGTCCCCTTTCCCATGAGCCATACACATGTGAAAGGGACATCCTCACTTCCACAAGCCCTTCAGAGGTTAATTTCTTAATCTTTTATTGACTCGCTAGAGAGCTTCTTTGCTACTATATTCAATGCTTCCAATACAGTAGGTTTAGACTTTTTGGCAGCCACCATAATTAGACTCAGCAAGGCCTTACTATCTCTAGGCAATTCCACTTCTGTATCATAGCTCAGAAAAATAATTTCCCTAGTTACATCAATCTGCTCACCCAGCATTGCTGATAGAGTTGTCTTCAGGGAATATTTAAAGTCTGTTAACTCATTATACTCCCAGAAACTATGTTTCCAAGTATCGCTTTCTTCCCAGTCACCCCTCCAACATTTGTTGTCTGCCTAAACAGAAATGCTCTGGAGTCTACTTGGGGGTATAAAAATAGTTAACATTTCCAAGCAAAAATCATAAACTTCTAGATTTTGTTGCATATTTGGGAGACAACCGTATATCCCCTCATTGTTTCTTTGTGAATCACTTATCCAATCTCTCTTCCCAATCCTTTCTAACCTCCTTTGACTGATTCTTATAGTTATCCTGCAATGTTATGTGTGGTCTACTAATTATTCCTTTTTTAACAGCAGTGTCTGTTCTAGATTCTACAAAAAACTCTACCAGTGCTGGTCTTTTGTTTAGAACCTCCCTATTTCTTTCTTTTTGCCTATACTCTATCAGTCCGTGATAGGGAAGGTAATCTGTGACCTGCAGTCCAAATAAATTCTTGGCCTGTTCTCATTCTATTAGCTTTCTTTCTCTTGTTAGTTGCTCCCAATACCTTGGCTCCTTTGCCAGTTTTCTCCAATAAATTCCAGCCTCATCTTGCCTATTGTCTATATGCCTAATTGCAGTCACCCCTCTTGGCAGAATCTCCTTTCTCTAATCTGGTGTTGACTTGGTTCTTAGAATACATTTTGCCACTTTATGGATGTAATATTCTGTATGATTATCGTTATTCTTCTTAAAGTTATGCATCCAAAGTCCTAGTGTTTTCTTGTTTCTTGACCTTCCCCCATTTCATCATCATCACTTTCCACTTTGAATTACAGGTTTTTGCTTGTGCTATGTATAGGAGCCATAACTGTGTAGCTCTGCAATATCCCTTCAAATTGGGCAATCCCAATCTACCTTGTTCTATTGGAATAATCAGCTTATCCCACTTATCTCTGGCTATCTTCTCCTCCCAGACAAAATCCTTCAACTCTTTATTAATAGTAGTCCACAACTTCTCTGGTTGATAAAAGTATGCCTGACCTGTGTATAAGACTAAAGGGACTAAAAACAAGGGTGCATTTTATACATTTTAAGGGCTGTTTTATCCATGAGTGTGGGATGCTGACAAATGCTTTTTTGTGTTCTATCCATGCCATACTTGATCCTTCCCCTTTTTACAGTTCTTCATTATGACTTGAACAACAAATGATCCTTAGTTCCATATTACTTTCTTTTTTTATCCTTTTGTTCCATTGCCATGATAGAGTTTTCTTCTAAATGACTATAAACTCTATCGGCATCAGTTCCAGTGTATAATTTATACATCGCCAGAAGACAAGTTATATCAATATAGTTTTTAGGATAGCTTGCATGTTCGCTCTTAAGGAGGAGTATTCTTTTTCCTTTTGTTAACCAGGTTGGTGTCTGTTCAGGGTCTGCAAATAAATTGTTCTTACTCATGGCTAAATCATCATGTAAACATGCTAATTTTTAACCAGAATTTATGTACTGCATCTGGGCCTGGGGTTTTCCAGGAGCTTTTCTTAATTTTGTTTCAATTTCTTTGGCTGTTACTTCATCCCATTTCATATCCTGTACTTTTTAAGTTATTCTTTCTTTAATTACTTTTATCCATTCCACATCTTTGTTATGTTCCACAGACTCTTCATAGATATTTCTCCAAAATATATGATGTAGTGTGATCCTATCTCGCCTACATTAGTAATTGATGGGCTCGGAGCCAAGAAACTGCTCCGACTCGGCTGATAAACTAGCATGAAGTCTCTGATTGGCTGGGCCAACCCCTCTATGTCAGGATGCACCACACCCAAGGCCCCCAGATCTCGTTTGCCACTTCTAGAGATAAGACGTGGTCTTGAGTTGGCTGTGGCTAAGTACCCTATTTTTTTAGTCAAAATTTTGGCTTTTGGTGGTTTTTTTCTTAAGAATTAACCAAAAACAGCTATTTTCATAGCTATCTTGTTGTCTGACTGTGTATTGATTGTTTTAGCTTAAAGTTTGTTTTCTGTGGTAAATTCCAGGTGTTTGGTGGGCTAGGTCTGTTTAACTTAGAGGGCCTTAGCCCTGCCTTTAGAGTGTTTAACTTAGAGCTACCCCCATTCCTTTCCTCCTTCTGTGTGTGTTTTGTAAGAATGTCTAGGAAAGGACATAAGCCTTCTGGCTTCAAGAAATGTACCAAATGCGGATACAAAATGTCCATCACAGATGGCCATGACATATGTGTTTACTGTCTAGGGGCTAAGCACTTGCAAGAGTCTTGCAGTGTTTTCCATGCCTTCTCCTCGAGGGTCCTCCAGGAGAGGAAAAATAAACTGATTTTAAGAGAATTAATCAGACCTTCCTTTGAAGAGGTTCTTCTATCCTCATAGCCTCGTGGTAAGAAGAAGAGGTCGTCGGCTCCGACCAGTCCATTGGATCCACCGGCCAAAAGAGGAAAATCTATGTCTTCATCTTCGGCGCCATTGCCCTCGGAGCCGACAGATGAGAGACCAAGTTCTGCTTCCCCTTCCTCGGTTCCACGGGATTCGGAGCCGATGGAAAGGGGTTCGGAATTAGGATATCTCCCCTCTGCTCCTATGGCTTCGGAGCCAATATACAGAGGGTCGGCTCCGGGATTGGTTTCTTCGGCTCCTACTTCATCGGCTCCGAAGGAAGTTTCGGTGTTTCTTGAGTCTGCCTCGGCTCCGATGCTGTTGGAGCCGATTCAGAGCCGAACTCCTACAGTGATTTTGGAGCCTATGGAGACAGTTTGTCGAGCCCCTTCGGTTTCCTCCAAATCCTCTAGGCTCTCTGATTTGGATCTGGACAGGGTCGTCCAGAGGCTCCTACAGTCACCGGTCTTTTCCAAATTACTGTCAGCTCCAGCCCAGTCTGCTACAGAGCCAGCCTTGCATGTATCATTGCTTCCTCCTTCGACAACCTTAGGGTCATTGGAGCCGGAGTTTACAGGAGCTGGGGAAGTTGTCGGGTTGGTTCTGAGACCCACTGCTAGCCTGTTGGCACCAATTTCTGCTCTGACCTTCTCAATACTTTCGACAGGTCCGGGTACTCGTGGCTCTTCAGTCGGGCCTGATGAGGAGTCATCAGGGCCTCTGGTTTTGGCTCCGAGTCTCCCTCTTGGTGCTTCGGTGAGGGGAGCCCCGACTATGGTCAGGGCCTCAGAGGTGGGTCTTTCAGCAGACTCTGGTGGACCCGCCCTCGAGTCCATGAGTAGTGCACTGGCAAAGCCCCTAGTTACTTCTCCGGAATCTGTAGCTCCTTCCCTGGTGACGACTGGAGCCTCTGTTGCACCCCTGTCCTCTGACAGCGGGGCTCCCAGGCCTGAGGATACCTCCTTCTGTGGTCCCCCAGTTTCCGAAGGGCCGTCAGAGTCCTTGCCTGAGGAGACCCCTAGGAAAAAGATGTGTAAGAGGAAGCACGTGGACTCCCCAGATGAGTCCGTCACCTCAGACACCGATCTGGATGATGCAGAAGGATCCCCTAAGTCGTCCTCTGACGATGTATCGTTCTTGGGCATACTAGAGATCTTGAGACAGAGGGGTGACTGGCCTTCCAAGACCCCTTCCGCGGATGAGTCAGTGTTCCTCAAGGCCTTCGGAGCCCAGCCCTCCGCCTCCTGGGTATCTCCACCCTTCGACAAGTTACTGGACATTATTTGTCGAAGGGTGTGGGAACCCCCTGACTCTGTGGAGCCCGTCCCCACTCACCCCAATAAATTCTTGGCTGCATCCCCCGATAAGCAATTTCTCACTAAGGGAGTTCCGGTAGAGGCTATGGTGGTGGCATCTGCCACTCAACAGGATGTGGCAGAGGCTTTGACATCAATCCATCCGCCTAACAAGGAATCTAGGAGCATGGATAGGTATGGGAAGCGTACCCGATCTTCAGCGACCTTTACCCTGCGTTCACTGAATTATTTGTGCCATTTCACAAGACTACAAAGAGATCTCGTGAAGGAGTTGGGAGATACGCTGTCGGAACATGTGCCTGAGGCGTTGGCTCAGTCTGTCAACGCCCAGCTGTCGACCCTGTCATCTGTCATTAACTCGTCCATGAGGCTCATTTCATATGCGGCCGAGGGGGCGGGTAGAGCAGTGAGTTCGGGTGTAGCCCTAAGGAGGCAGGCTTGGATGTGTTTGTGTCACCTTGTGGAGGCGTTCAAGTCTTCTTTCACAGACTCCCCCTTTGATGGGTCCTCCCTCTTTGGACCCAAGGTGAAGGACACCCTCACTAGATGCGAGCAGGAGGGCAAGACCTTGTCTGCCGTCGGGGCCCATTTTTCACTTCCCACGAGACCTTATCCCAAGGCTCAGAGGGGAGGAAAGATATGGTTCAAGAAATCGCAAAGGTCTTTCCCGGCTCATCAAGGTGAGCCCCCCTTCAGAGGCAGGGGAGGGGGGGAATTATTCTGGAAGATGTCACCCTAGAGGCAGCGGAGGCCCCCGCAACACAGGAGACCGCGAATCCTTTCGCGGCTCATCCTTCCAACGTCCCTGAAGGACGGCCTGACTGTGCATCTCCGGAGCCAGTCAGGGGTCGATTTTCAGAGCACCTGAAAGCCTGGGAGTCCATCGCTCAGGATCAGTGGGTGCTCCGGATCGTCGCCGGAGGTTACACCATCCCGTTTATTCACCCCCCCTCCCAGGAAAATCCCGGACATTCCACCCAGTCAAAGGGTTCAAGCAGCTACAAAAGTGGTAAAGCTGCTGGAAAAAGGAGTCATCCAGCCAGTCCCTGAAGGCCAGGCCGGATTAGGAACTTACTCAAGATTATTTTTGGTGCCAAAAAGAACAGGGGACTTGAGACCTATCCTGAATCTCAGCCATCTCAACCACTTTGTAAAGAAGTCCAAGTTCCGGATGGTCACGCTACAATCCATTTTTCCATTGCTGGAAGAAGGAGTTTGGATGTGCTCCATCGATCTCAGGGACGCCTATTATCACATCAAGATAGACAAGGCGTCCAGGACTCATTTATGCTTCTGCCTGGGAACCAGTCACTACCAGTTTCGAGCCCTGCCCTTTGGTCTCACCACAGCCCCCAGGGTGTTTACCAAGTGCCTGGCAGTGGTAACGGCTCACCTGAGGTGTCTTGGATTCCAGGTGTTTCCATATCTAGAAGACTGGCTCCTCACTGCTCCCACCAAGCATCTACTCACTCATGCTGTGACTCCTACCATCGAATTGGGTCAATTGCTAGGCATAACATTCAACTGGGAAAAGTCTGTATTGCTGCCATCACAGCGTGTTGCCTTTATAGGCGCAGAGCTAGACTCTATAAAAATGCGAGCCTTCCTCCCAACAGAAAGGATAAGGATTTTACAGAACCAAGTCAAGGACCTATTGCCCCATCGGAAAGCTGCGGCCAGGTTAGTTCTTCAACTCTTAGGATCCATGGCAGCCTCTATTCTATTAGTTCCACTGGCAAGACTGCACATGCGGATTCTACAGTGGCTCCTATCGAGCCAATGGTCCTTCCAGCAACTTCCATTGTCCCACCCGATAATTATCACGGACTCGTGTCGGCGGGATCTTCACTGGTGGCTTCTCTCCTCCAATCTGAACCTGGGCAAATCCTTCTACCCTCCATCCCCCGTGGCCACGGTGACCACGGATGCCTCCCAGATAGGGTGGGGGGGCATTATCTGGGCAGGACTGTCCAAGGCACTTGGCAAGATCACGAGACTCGTCTACATATCAATGTCCTGGAAATGAGAGCGGTGCTTCTAGCGTTGCAGGCACTACACAGCTCTCTCCCACTGGGGACAATTGTGATTCTTTCAGACAATATGTCAGTGGTTTGGTACCTCAACAAACAGGGAGGGACCAGGTCTTACCCCCTTTGCAGAGAAGCCATGAGAGTGTGGGAATGGGCGATTGCTTCCCAGAGGTTTCTAGTGGCAACTCATATTCCCGGGAAATGCAATGTTATAGCGGACAGGCTGAGCAGGGACATCCTGATACCCAATGAATGGTCCCTGAATGATCAAGTGGCGGATCGGATCTTCGCCCGGTGGGGGTTGTCTTGCTGCGACCTATTCGCCAGTCCACTGAATGTGAAGTGCGACAACTACTTCTCCTTGATCCCTGCTCAAGGGGAAGAACGCAGGGATGCGCTGGTCCACAAATGGCCCTCCGGTCTACTCTATGCCTTCCCCCCCACTTCCTCTACTGCCCAGACTGATTCAGAAGGTGATTTATCTGGGAAGCACCATAATCCTGATAGCCCCATTCTGGCCCCGTCAAGTGTGGTTTCCATTCCTGCGGAAGTATGCGGTGGACAACCCCTGGATCCTGAATCCGATTCCGGACCTCTTGACTCATCAGTCGGGGCAGGCCCATCCATCCTTACGGACTCTCAAACTGGCGGCTTGCCTGCTCTGCTTCCAACCTTAGTCAGGCAACAGGTGTTTTTGCCAGAGGTGGTTTGAATATTGTCCTCTTCGCATAAGCCTTCTACCAAGGGTATTTACTTTAGCAAATGGAAGAGATTTGCTATTTGGGCCCAGCGGCATAACCTTGATCCCCTGACAGCCCCCGTTTCTGCGGTTCTGGATTTTTTGGCTTCTCTTTTTAGCCAAGGTTCCGCCATTGCTACGCTGAAGGTACAATTAGCAGCAATTTCCAATTACCATGTTGCCTTTGATCCTTCACTCATGAGTCACAAATTGTGTAAGGCCTTTCTTAAAGGAGCATGGTTGCTTTGTCCCCCTATATCGCATCCAGTTTTGCCATGGGATTTGAATGTGGTCCTTGGTGCCTTGACGTCCCCTCCTTTCGAACCAGCAACAACTTGTGAGAAAAAATTCTTGTCATGGAAGACCGCATTTTTTGTAGCTATTACTTCGGCCAGAAGGGTTTCAGAACTTCAAGCCCTTTCTGCCAAGCCTCCTTATCTCATTTTCCATAGGGACAGAGTATCCCTGAGACTAAATCCATCCTTTCTCCCTAAGGTTTCTTCTGCTCTTCACCTTCAACAATCTATTGAGCTTCCAGTCTTCTTTCCCAGTTTTTCCAACGATGCAGAATACAGATTTCACTAGTTGGATGTGCATAGACAATTACGTTTCTATCTGGATAGGACGCAGCAGGACAGAAAATCAGATCAACTATTTGTTGCCTTTGCAGATAACAAAATTAGGGAGGGGCGCAGCCCCCTACATGGAGGGCGCAGGGGGGCTTTCCCCCCTGCAAAACCCTTTTTTTGTTTATCGGTTCGTTCAACGGATAATCGTGAAAGTGCACTTCCGTTTAAGTGTACTTTCACGTAAGTTGACATCTGCTGTTCTTTTTTGAAATAATGAAGTTTTGACAAAGAACAGTAGACATATATATATATATATATAATCGTGTGTGGGTGTGTGTATATATGTCTGTATGTGGTACAGCCGAGTATATTCACTTATTCAAGTGATTGTACAGGGCGTAAGTGTATGCTTTGGCGCATTTACCACTTTCTGCTTAGGGTTGGACTTGGAATGCATTTAAACCTTCACCTAGTAGGGTATAGTTTGCCTTGGGTGAGTTTTTTTAGTTTGATTTCACCCTTTTTGAGTTCTGGTGTTTGTGCCACTTCAAAGGAAACCGATCTGTGGTCAGTTTTATCTAATAAGGGTCCAACGGTTGCAGCAGTGCACAGATCTAGAATGTTTGTTCCTCTTTTCGGTGCATGGAGAATTTGCTTCAGAGCATTTGAATTCACAAAGTCAATGAAGTTTTGTTCTAGCAAGTTTGGGTAGAGTAGGTTCCTGCTTGATGGTGGGATAATTGAAATCCCCCATAACCAGTGTGTTTTGTAAAATTGGGGTAGTCTTCAGTTTGGCTAAGTAGGCATTATGGGTGTTGTGACCCTTGGAGGGTAGTCTGGTCCAGGGAGTTTGTCTTTACAAAATCTAAGAGTTTATGTGCCTATACGTTTGGTGTCATATACGATTCCCTGTTAATAATGGGGTAATTAAAGTCACCCATGAATATGGCATTGGGTTGGATGGTGACTATTTTCAGTAAGCTTAAATGCATGTTATGGGTTTCCAGGGTCAGAGAGGGAGGCCTACAGCTTACAGGGAAATCGTATGGGATTTTGCCTATGGTGATTTGAATGTGGAAAGGCTAAAGTGCATCATCCTGTTTGACCAGCCTTGAGGTATATTTATTATGTAAATTGAGACCTCTCCATCTTTAGTCCCTGTCTGTGTAGTAACTGGCCTATATCTGTGGCTTTAAACCATATCTCAGTAACCACACAGACATCAGCATTCTTTAGGGTAAAGAGAACTTCTAAGCAGAAAGTTTTTTTTGTTTAGACTCATAGCATTGATCTGTAAGACCTTTAGATTTTCTTGGTTTTGATTTGCTATTTCAGAAGTACTTTCAGTTTTGCATTGCCTAAAAAAAGGTACTATGGGGGAAGACAATATTTTAGCTATTATTCAAATGCTTAGAGGGGAGAGGTACAGACCATCCCTGGCAAATTATCCCTGGTAAAGCAGTGTGGTCTGTTGGCCATCTCCTTCCATGCTGACAAATCTTGCATCCTCTTAGAATGACACCAGAAACTAATCCAGTTATTACAGTTAGTCATCTTTTTTTTTTTCATATTGTAACATCATCCTTGAGAAGGTAAAATGCTACTCAGTGCTAGTCTCATACCAGCCTGGGACACGTATTCCAAGAGCTCCATGATGTCTGTTTTCATATAGTCTAGGGAGATACATCTCAAGTCATTTAAACCCATGTATCATGGACTATGACTGAGTCATACTGGTACTTGTGGTACAGTGACCCGAGTGCATGTGTAATGTGACAGATCCTGGCCCCTGATAAGCAACTGAATGTGACTTCCTCCTTTCTCGGCCTGATGAGAGGGACATCAGTGTGTCTCACAATGGAGTCCTCAATGACTAGAATGTTGGATTATGTGGTGGCTTGCCTTATTTTATTTTATTTTATTTTTATTTATTTTACATTTGTTAACCGGGCTAGTCCAACTGGATACATGTCCATTTTCAGTGGAGGCCCGAG